>NC_092170.1:17569326-17869326 GCF_045791955.1 Oncorhynchus clarkii lewisi
CCTCCCACACTAACGTTTACAAAATTCTAACTTACAATGCTTTCTTTTTCTTTTTCTATGCATGAGTACATTGGCTCATTGTTTGTTGTTGGCATTTACTGCCTAAGTTTGCCCACTTTGCCAATTAAGTAATCATTAAAATAATTGGCTACATCAAATGGTTTTGTGATGAATAAGCCATCTGATTCGATGAAAGATGGAGTTGAATGTCTTTCTGCCCATAATTACATTTAAAGTGCTCCAAAGTTTTTGTTCCGTCATGCTTTATGTCATTGCTCTTGGCTTCATAAGAAATTACTTCCAGTAAATGAGAGCAGGGCAGGGCAGGGTAATATCTTACAAAATCCCTGATTCTCATCTTTCAGTTTAAATTGAATGGTATAATGACAGCTTATATGTCCCGCTGCAGAATATGTTGTGTTCTGACCTCTTGGAGATCATCTAGGTTCTCTAGTTCTTCCATGGAGGCTGGATCAGTAACAGAACCTATGATCCTGATGTGTTGCAGCTGACATGCTGATCCTGGCGTGTTGTAAGAAGTGTCAGGCAGTCATGCTATGGACTGTACATTCGGAAAGAAGTCAGACCAATGGACTTTTTCCACATTTTGTTGTGTTACAGCCTTATTCTAAAATTGATTAAGTAGTTTTTTCTTCCTCATAAATCTACACACAATACCCCATAATGACAAAGCAAAAACAGGCTTTTAGACATTTTTGCAAATGTATAAAAAATAAAAACTTAAATATCACATTTACACAAGTATTTCTCCCATTCTTCTCTGCAGATTCTCTCAAGCTCTGTCAGGTTGGATGGGGGTGTTGCTGCACAGCCATTTTCAGATCTCTCCAGAGATGTTTGATCGGGTTCAAGTCAGGGCTCTGGCCATGCCACTCATTCAGAGACTTGTCCCAAAGCCACTCCTGCGTTGTCTTGGCTGTGTGCTAAGGGTCATTGTCCTGTTGGAAGGTGAACCTTCACCCCAGTCTGAGGTCCTGAGCGCTCCGAAGCAGGTTTTCATCAAGAATCTCTCTATACTTTGCTCCGTTCATCTTTCCTTCAATCCTGACTAGTCTTCCAGTCCCTGCCACTGAAAAACATTCCCACAGCATGATGCTGCCACCACCATGCTTCACCATAGGGATGGTGCCAGGTTTCGTCCAGATGTGATGCTTGGCATTCAGGCCAAAGAGTTCGATCTTGGTTTCATCAGACCAGGGAATCTTGTTTCTCATGCTCTGAGAGTCTTTAGATGCCTTTTGGCAAACTCCTAGCGGGCTGTCATGTGCCTTTTACTGAGGAGTGGCTTCCGTCTGGACACTATACCATAAAGGCCTGTTTGGTGGAGTGATGCAGACACTGTTGTCCTTCTGGAAGGTTCTCCTATCTCCACAGAGGAACTCTAGAGCTGGCCAAGGCCCTTCTCTCCCGACTGCTCAATTTGGCCGGGCGGCCAGCTCTAGGAAGAGTCCTGGGGGTTCCAAACTTCTTCCATTTAAGAATGATGGAGGTCACTGTGTTCTTAGGGACCTTCAACGCTGCAGAAATGTTTTGGTACGCTTCCCCAGATCTGTGCCTCAACACAATCCTGTCTTGGAGCTCTACGCACAATTCCTTCCACCGGCTTTGTTTTTGCTCTGCCATGCACTGTCATCTGTGGGACCTTACATAGACAGGTGTATGCCATTCCAAATCATGTCCAATCAATTGAATTTACCACAGGTGGATTCCCATCAAGTTGTAGAAACATCTACACCTGAGCTCAATTTCGAGTCTCATGGCAAAGGGTCTGAATACTTATGTAAGTAAGGTATCTGTTTTTATGTTTTATAAATTTGCAAAAATTTCAAAAAAACTGTTTTAGTTTTTTCATTATGGGGTATTGTGTGTAGATTGCTGAGGAAAATGTTTTATTGAATCCATTTTAGAATAAGGCTGTAATGTAACAAAACGTGGAAAAAGTCAAGGGGTCTGAATACTTTCCGAAGGGACTGTTTGTGGAGGGTATGTACAAAGCCTGTTACAACACTATAGACCCATATGGTGTATTTCTGAGTGGAAACTACAATATGTGAACCTTGCATCTAGAGCTGTCCTTGTTCCTGTCTTGCTTTCTTCAGTCAGTTAGACAGTGATGACAAATCCATCCCCAAGAGCTTTCGTGTGTTCTCAAAATAAAGTGAATTACAGGAAGGAAGTTAGAGAAAAAGGGCATTCATCCTCGATGCCCTTAACAGTCTCTCCCTTGAAAAGAATAGACCCACACAAGCCCATTCTACAGACACACAATGCATTAGATAACATCCATCCCACTAGAACAACAAAGGAACATGGCCACCGTTTTTACAGCAAAAATAATTGAACATTTACATTTCCCTAGGAACTTATTTTTTCAGTAAATAGTGACGTTTTGCCATGAACTTAATTTTGATGAACCTGTTTAACCTGGTTTGAACTGGATGGAGAGAATGAGCCTCTGAACCTTGAGGCTAAAGTGAAAAGAAATAGCTTCTCTCTCTGCAAGACACTTTTCTGTCAAAGCACTCTCATTCTATCCGTCACTATGCCATGCTTCACTAGAGAGAAAAGACTCCATGACTGAGAAATGGATCTAGTTTTAAACATCTGTATTTCCTTCTCTGCTTGAAGAGATTTTCCTAAACCATCTAGGTCTACTTGTTAGAGGTGACTGTAGTCTCACATTTTAGGACAAGGAGGGGTCACTTTAGGAGAAGTGGACCTGATTGAATAGAGCCCTTAATGTTTCAACCCTATCCAAAACCTTAACTTCGAAATTTGAGGTTTGAATAAACAGAACGATGCTAAGCAGGAGTCAACACAGGGTGTCAAAAGACAAATTGGTAAAACGGTGAGATCTTGTTGGAATTCACACACATTTAATGGGTGACCCACCCAGCATATAAGGTCAAAAAGTTATTCCTTTTTCCATTTCCCATACTGCCCCTAAAGTTAATGGAATGACATCCTGTCCAACCTGAAGCATTTTTATGAAGGAGATAACTGTTGTGAAGATAACACAGATTGGCCACTGTGTAAAAAATATTTTGTCATTGGCTCTATCTGTGGTCTATACAGGTCTCTCGTGCAAATTAGACTTGATCTCAGTGAGTATAACCTGGATAAATGAAGGTTAATGAAAATTGGAAAGGAATCATGTCTCCTGTCTTAAGCATTTTCACACATGGTTTCACAGAACATCCGAGGTCTGAATGGGGACTGTCTGACGGTGGCTATACACAGTGTGTGTGACGCACTGGAGGTTCTGCTTCTTGCCTCAGTGAACACCGCTTCCTGGGCTTTCACAAACAGACAAGCACGCACATGCACACACACACAAATTCTCCCCTCTAGGAAGTACTGTTACAGTATGAGGGTGTACCATATGACACCCAGTTGAACCTGGTACATAAATATACAGAACTGTACAGAACTACAGTATATGCATTTAGACATCTGCTCTCATTCGGGGGTTTGTTTAACTTAACAATAAAGGGTGGACTCCATGGAAAGATGTAAACACACAAAACCCACACGTCATTCGGTGTAGTTTCAGCCGATCTCAAGTCCATACAGTTGCCATAAAGTCTCTAGACCAGACAGGACAACAATAACAACTGTGTTCCTGCACAGAGTTGACTGAACTCTGTGTTTGTCTGTTCTGCTGTCCCTCCTAAAGCAGTGGCCACACAGCAACCATGACAACGTGACTCCAACACCATTTACATAATGGGTTATACATTATGGTTCATCAAATTCATACCCACACATGCATACACACACAATAAGACAGTAGTTATCCTTAATAATCTCACAGTCATACACCTCCACAGGTGAACAACCCTGCTGCCCACCATGGTACACCATCAGCATCACACCTCTTCGGATCCATCTGCCTTTGTCTACCTGTAAATGCCAACCTGCCACCCACCACCATCCCCTGCTGCGTCAGATTCCATTTCACTGGTATATGTGAGGTTTCCATGGACATCTGATCTTGATGAGCCCCGTGTTATCTGGTTCACAGTGTTCCTAGCTCCATAAACAACTGAGACTGAGACGCAGCTACTGAACGTGTACTGAGAAATTGAAGGCAAGGACCAGAAATTGTGATTCTTCAGAATGCACCAAATTGATGATGCTATGGTTTGTTTTTTAATTGCAACATTGGAGGAAAGAACATTGGGCATAATGAGAATGACATGAGCGAGCCAACCAGCTAGCCAATGGCATCATCAAGAATAATGGTGACGATGAGATCAGAAAGCACCTCTGGTTGTTTTGTTCCTGTTAGTCAATTTTACACAATCTCTTTCACTGTGATGATGTGGAGAGGAGATAGTACGTGATTGGAACCATATAATTAGCCATTTGAATACTAAATTAAAAGGCAAGTCATTTCATAGGATCTTTGTGATTGGAAAATTCAAGCTTAGCAACAGTGGCCATTGTGACATCAAGCACAGAGCGCCCTGAACGCTAACAGACACACTGTGTAATGGATAGGGAATAGAGCCGCTCTCAATGTTCATATGACTCTCCCAAGGACAAGAACAGGCAGTGTGGAGGGAAGGATGGGCGAGGGATGGAGAGAGAGAGATTAAGAGAAATAGAGACAGAAAAGGGAGAAATTAAGAAATAGAAGGAAATAGAGATAGGAGAAAGGGACACAGAGAAAGTGAGAGGATGACAGAAAAGGAAAGATATACAGCCTTATTTGGACTAGCGAGTCCTCGGTTCAGGTCAGGATCGCAAACCCATAAATGTCCCATGTATCCTCTCTCTCGTTTATAAGTAGTGAGAACAGACAGGATATTTGACAGGCCACATTTTATTACTCTGTTTTATTCAAATATACTGGCTTCCAGGGTTCAAATATGATTTTAAATCATTTCAAATATGTTAGCTGGGCTTGATTGAGCTTGTCTGATGCAATGGAACAAATAAAAGTGGTCACAAATGTGCAAACTCCACCCCTTTGCCACTCCAGGCAGGCTAAAGCAAATACAAAAAGTATTTGAAAGATTTCAAATAGTATTTGATCTCAGGTCTGTTGGTCCTGACACTGAAGTCCTAATAAATAGTACCAGTGGTGGAAAAAGTATCGTATTGTCATACTTGGGTTTGGCCGGTAGGGATATCCTTGTCTCATCACGCACCAGCGACTCCTGGTGTAAAGATACCTTAATAGAAAATTATTCAAGTAAAAGTCAATCAGTAAAATTCTAGAGTAAAAGTAAAAAAGTATTCGGTTTTAAATATACGTAAGTATCAAAAGTAAATGTAATTGCTAAAATATACTTAAGAATCAAAAGTGAAAGTATGTGTTTAGTGAGTCCGCCAGAGGCATTCGGGATTGGACCATTTTCCTTTCCTGCTAAGCATTAAACATTTAACAAGTTCTTTTGGGTGTCAGGGAAAATGCATGGAGTTAAAAGTACATAATTGTCTTTAGGAATGTAGTGAAATAAAAGTAAAAGTTGTCAAAAATATAAACAGTAAAGTACAGATACCCCCAAAAAACGACCTAAGTAGTACTTTAAAGTATTTTTATTTAAGTACTTTACACTATTGAACTGTACAAAGCCTGCATGCCACTTGAGCCACACACTACCATGAATTAATATACTAAAAACACTGTTGTCCAGGAAACAGACACTCTTTGGGTGTTGTTTTTGTGGTCAAAGCCTAGCTGTATTCTTAGAGTCTAGTAGCAGCCAAACCTGTGTTTGATAGGCATGCAATTAAGATAAACCGGATGCTGAGATAAAATGGATAAGATTTTCCAAAATAAAGAGAAAGGGAATAGTGTCACTAATCATTTTCAAATTAATTTGTGTACACATAGCATACAGGGGGAAAGCACTGATTCACAAAATATGAATCCTAGTTTAATGCCAAACGTAATAGAGCTGTTTTTCATTGGATTTCATTGATGGTCAGGGAAAATACACTGAAAAAAGGAAAAACAGGATGACCTTAATTCAATTGTTTTGGTGATGTGTTTTGGTGAAGAACACCAGAATTAGCACAAATAAAATGGAAAAAGACAGGAGGAAGAGACTGTCATCACAGAGGTAGACCTGTTCTGTTCCAACCATATTACAGAGGATATGTATCCTGTTCAATCCATCACCCAATGACACGTGAACGGTTCTAAATGGCCTGGCTGGCAAGCTCAACTTTCCAAAAATAGCTAATTAATTCAGCCCTCTACCCTCTGAGGGAATAAGTAAAACTGTACCAAGAGGCTCTCTCTCTCTCTGTGTGTGTGTGTGTGTGTGTGTGTGTGTGTGTGTGTGTGTGTGTGTGTGTGTGTGTGTGTGTGTGTGTGTGTGTGTGTGTGTGTGTGTGTGTGTGTGTGGTAGAGAGAGATGGGGGAGATATCATCGATACAGAATAGACACAGATAGAAATCATAATGATTGTATGCCTCATCGTCGTTGACTCTTCAACAAATCAATGTTTGATAAATGAGGCTTTATTGATTTGAGAGCCGAAGTGAAGTACATCAGAGTAGATTGAGATCATCCTGACATTGATAGCCACAAAAGCTGTCATCTATTGATTGACAGGGAATCTGTCTCAATCGGCCCACCATAACATATCACACACCCTGTTGACACCACAGCTGAAAAGAACACACTTGGTACATGACGATTGTAGAACATCTACAGTGGGGAGAACAAGTATTTGATACACTGCCGGTTTTGCAGGTTTTTGAGATGCTTCTTACGAGATGCTTCTTACGGAGCCACTCTTTAGTTGCCCTGGCTGTGTGTTTCGGGTCATTGTCATGCTGGAAGACCCAGCCACATCCCATCATCAATGCTCTTACTGAGGGAAGGAGGTTGTTGGCCAAGATCTCGCGATACATGGCCCCATCCATCCTCCCCTCAATACGGTGCAGTCATCCTGTCCCCTTTGCAGAAAAGCATCCCCAAAGAATGATGTTTCCACCTCCATGCTTCACGGTTGAGATGGTGTTCTTGGGGTTGTACTCATCCTTCTTCTTCCCCCAAACACGGCGAGTGGAGTTTAGACCAAAAAGCTCTATTTTTGTCTCATCAGACCACATGACCTTCCCCCATTCCCGAAAGGATCATCCAGATGGTCACTGGCAAACTCCAGACGGGCCTGGACATGCGCTGGCTTGAGCATGGGGACCTTGCGTGCGCTGCAGGATTTTAATCCATGACGGCGTAGTGTGTTACTAATGGTTTTCTTTGAGACTGGGGTCCCAGCTCTCTTCAGGTCATTGACCAGGTCCTGCCGTTTAGTTCTGGGCTGATCCCTCACCTTCCTCGTGATCATTGATGGCCCACGAGGTGAGATCTTGCATGAAGCCTCAGACCGAGGTTGATTGACCATCATCTTGAACTTCTTCCATTTCTAATAATTGCGCCAACAGTTGTTGCCTTCTCACCAAGCTGCTTGCCTATTGACCTGTAGCCCATCCCAGCCTTGTGCAGGTCTACCATTTTATTCCTGATGTCCTTACACAGCTCTCTGGTCTTGGCCATTGTGGAGAGGTTGGAGTCTGTTTGATTGAGTGTGTGGACAGGTGTCTTTTATACAGGTAACGAGTTCAAACAGGTGCAGTTGATACAGGTAATGAGTGGAGAACAGGAGGGATTCTTAAAGAAAAACTAACAGGTCTGTGAGAGCCGGAATTATTACTGGTTGGTAGGTGATCAAATACTTATGTCATGCAATAAAATGCAAATTAATTACTTAAAAATCATACAATGTGATTTTTTGGATTTTTGATTTTTAGATTCCGTCTCTCACAGTTGAAGTGTACCTATGATAAAAATTACAGACCTCCACATGCTTTGTAAGTAGGAAAACCTGCAAAATCGGCAGTGTATCAAATACTTGTTCTCCCCACTGTAAATAACAATCGACTTCATATTCATAGATCTGTGTTCCCTGTTCACTGCTGGGAACAACACTAGTAGTTTTTACACAGCTAACTGCTGTTTGGGTGTAATTTTCCACACACAGGAGTGGTGTGAGAACTACTTAGGCATAAAATAAACACACGCACACACACCCTACCCTTCCCCACTTCAGTAAGCAGCCATGCAGAGTGACAGTCTCTCTCACTGCAGCCAGCCTAAAAGCCCATCCAAGGTTCTGGCTGAGTCCAAAATGTCAGCCTATTCCCGGTAGTGCTAGGGAATAGGGTAGGGAGACATTTCAGATTTGACCTCTGTTTCACTCAAACATAGGACAAGATATTGGACACAACTATGATATCATAGAAGAGAAAGGAGACTTTCCATGTTATTTACCGTACTAGTGGAATTTAAAGTGTATCGTTGTCCTAAACATAATTGTCCTATAATCTCTCCAACTCTTCATGTTAGATCTACAACCACAGCACATGGATGAGTGAATGAGCACTGAAAAGATACCTGTAGCGGTAGTGACTAAATGGATTGTAGCTGATTGTGAAGTCTAGCAAATGGACGACTGTAAAATACCTATTAGCCAGAGGCAATTGCCCATACATCCTGACTATGTTCTGAAAAATACACCATAAGGGTATCCTCATTAGTAAGATAAACAGGTAGTCTACAGATTTGTTCTTCTTATGCTGATTGTAAATTCAAGCTAAACATGAGGCTCAAAGAGATAGGCCACATCAAAGTAAAACCTTAATTTACCCAATTTGTCTGGTCCTAAAACTTTTATTTCAGCCACGGCTCTAAAGGGGATGAAATGTATTTTTTCCCTTGAGACAAGAAAGAATGAAATTGGGCAACCTGGGATTTCCCAAGTGTTGCCTAGTTGGTATAGACAGCTCCACATTTGTTCCAAAGATTGGTTCCCAGCCTTCAGGGATTGCTGAGGCCAGGGAGAGACCTGCAAGGGACAGAAGATTGGTTCCCAGCCTTTAGGGATTGCTGAGGCCAGGGAGGGACCTGCGAGGGACAGAAGATTGGTTCCCAGCCTTCAGGGATTGCTGAGGCCAGGGAGGGACCTGCGAGGGACAGAAGACAGAGGCAAGCAGCTGGGTAAATATGTTTTTACCATCTAGTTGGCTCCACTGGCACACTCAGTCACATACTGTGGTTCTTGGGTTCTGTCATGGCTGGCTGGCAGTGTCGGATTTTGAAAACGATGAACAATCTATTCTCTCTCCCTCTCTCACCACTTCACATAGAACGAGCTAGAGATGCCTGCCTTGAGTTTAGTCACTCACACTCAGCTCAGAACTAGGTATCCCATGGGAATTGGAAAGAAAAGGAGAAAGAGAAGTAGAGGAGAGAGGGTTGGGCTGAGGGTGTACCTTGCTTACCCTTGTCACTCACTCCTGGAGTTCATTAGCTCTGGGTACCCCTGACAATTCAATGGGTCGGGCATAGAATAACACATAGAAGATTTACATATAGTAGCCTTGTCAGCTTGCAAATAACTACTGTACGGTTTGAGATGCTGCAGGTGTTGTCGTCATGGTTTAAGACTATGGATTATAATAATGATAGCGACCACAAACGTTTATATGACTATTATTACATCCAGTGGTATGGCTCAGGAGACCTTCGTAAATTATTTACAGTAGTCAGCAAGGTAAAACATCATGAAAGGTTATGAGGCTACACATTTGTGTTTTTTTAAATATTGTCCTCTGGGAATGTTACATAACAAAACATCATTAATCTCCTTCACGTTGCAGATATTACAGCCCTTTAAATTGCCAATTAGCTGACAAGTGGTGAATTTATGTCTGGGTATCTACTGAAAAGTATCCTGTTCTACTCGCCAGCTTTTCAGTCTAATTTTCCAGGAGACGGACTGCGATGCCTTACCTCCTTAGAGGAAAACAACCATCTGCACCACCAGCTGCACCATCGAGAGCATCCTAACCGGCTGCCTCACCGCCTGGTATGGCAACAGCTCGGCATCCGACCGAAAGGCGCTACATAGGGTAGTACATACAGCCCAGTACATCACTGGGGCCAAGCTTCCTGCCATCCACAACCTCTATACTAGGCGTGTCAGAGGAAGGCCCAAAAATTGTCAAAGACTCCAGTCCTCCAAGTCATAGACTCTTCTCTCTGCAACTGCACGGCAAACGGTACCAGAGCGCCAAGTCTAGGTCCAAAAGGCTCCTTAACAGCTTCCATTCGGCGCATGCGACAAATAAAATGTGATTTGATTTTAAAATTAGAGATTATGTTGCGTTATAAATGTATATTTCCATTAGATCTTACCAGGACGTGTCCCAAATGTCATCCTATTCCCTATAGTGCACTACTTTTGACCACAGCCCTATGGACTACAAAGGGAATAGGGTGGTTTTTGGGACGTAGCCCCAGAGTTGGACCAGTAAAGGACCAGTTCCAGCTGGCATTGTAAACTCCTATTGGTCCCCACTTCCTTATAGCAACATAAAGCTTATGTTGTTAATTGAGATATACTGTATTACTCCTCGGTTGCCAGTCAAGCAGTTTCTCCTTGTTAAATGGAGTTATTGCTAAAGGGACACAGAGGAGAAGGGAAGCGTGTAAAAGCTTACTGTATTTACAGTACAGGGATCCGTTTCAGGGTAGGGTGGGGTCATTGGGACAGGGGTGGCTGGAGCGCAGGAACCACACAGGCACGCTATGGCCCCGAAAGGTCAAGTCAGTGTCAAATGTACACTTAGTCAAAATATTTTCGGGATACCCTCAGAATGAAAACACTCTGGTTTTCATTGAGGAAGCTAGCAGAAATGTTGACTCTTTACTCCTCTTTCCATAGTGAACACAAACCTTTTCATTTTCTCTCTCTCTTTAAATCTTTATAGGCATATTTCAAAGTAAATGTGTTTAAACCATATTTCCTCTCTATGGATGGGCTTGTTTGTCACTTGCAGTGTAAGCAGCTGTCTCACCATGTCTCTTCACAAGGTTTATAATCAGACCGATGGACAGAGAGCGTGAGAAGGGGAGAGAGAGAGGAGAGAAGGAGAGAGAAAACAGTATAGCAAGACAGACAGGGAAAGATAGTGAGACAGAGAGTAGAAGATAATGAGGGAGAAAGAGAAAGAGTGACCAGAAGCCCCAGACAGAATTGGCACATTAGTGGCTAGGAGAAGGGGTGTTTGCTCTGGTGAATGAGGGCGAAGGGCGAGCGGGAGCACTTTGCAGCAACAAGCACCATCATCTCAGGCTGCGGCAGGGACTGTCGTTAGGGCCTTGAGTAACTTCATTAGTGGCCCCTGGAGTGTTGTTAGGCCTGGAGTAACTTTATTAGTGGCCCCTGCCCTGGTGAGAAAGAGGGGGAGGTTAAAAAAATGTAAAAAATAAATAAAAAACATTTCGCTGCACCTGTTGTACGTGACAATAAAACATATATATTTTTTATTAAACCACTGCATTTACTGCAGGTCAGACCAGTGGCAAGTGGGGGGTGGGGGAGAGGGGAGGGAGAAGGGAAGTGGGGGGTGGAGGGTTAAAACCACCCCCTTTACTGCAGAGCAAACATTTCACAGAGATGGCCATTAGCCACTGCCCTTCTACCTGCTCTGGTGGTTATATTGGACCATATAGTAGAGCATACCTTCACTTAACTACTGCCTGATAGGGCTTTCTGCCTTAGAGCTGGGTGGATGCATTAACAATTCCATTTTGAGTGAATGAGTGAGATACAGACAGACACACACACACAGATAGTGTGTGAACTTTGTGTTTAATGTGTGTCTTATTGTCGGCATAGTAAAGGACCGACGCTAGACAGACAGACACACATCAAACTGTTGACTCTTCAGCAGGCAGAGTGCATTAATCTACAGACAAAGTGCTTAAGTGGAGTCCATCAGAGAAACTAGAGGCCATGTATTCTGATGGAGTCCATCAGAGATAGAGGCTACTCATGCCATGATTTATTTTCCAGGCAGCAATTGGTTTGGTAAAAATACCTTCCAGATAGATGGCTTCATACTAGGGCCTGTCCATTCTGATCTGATTTAAGAGGGTATTTTGATTGACAGGGAAAGTCATTCTCTGGAGGTAAAGCATGGACATAAAGGGGTACTCTTATTTGTATGGAAGTGATATGATGCTGTACTAAAACCGTGCAGTGATTGCTTTGGTAAAAAATATCTCACAAATGGCAGACAGTCTTCATACCAGAGCATGCCCTTTCTCATCTAATAGATAATCAAAACAGACACCTAACCCCCCTCAGGCCTATGGCAGCTGTGTCTGTAAAAAGCTCTCCTTTTTGAGAGATGAAGCAAACCTGAAAAGGCTTTTGGCAAAGTAACCATACAGAGAAATGTATTTTTGTAAACACACCATCTGGTCACAGATTCAAGCCCACATTTCAGAAACATGTCTGTAGCCTAGAACAAAACCTTGCTTGCAACAACTAGCTTACCAGCAGCAAGTGAGGGGAGGTCTTGTACAGAATAGAATAACTGTATTCCTCCCTGAGGGGATATTACTAGTTTATACAAGTCATAGTAAGACTCAGGCTCTAATACCATTTGATGAAAGTCCTCAATACCAGGGACAAATCCTAAACACGTCACACATTTTGTTTGAGCTCGAGTAGATTGTTTATGTGTCTCAAAGGAGTCATGGAGTCTCTGCTGTAGCTGTTTATGATGCCAGACGTGTGATGCGTTAGACCGCTAATGAGTCATAGCCGATAGCGAGAATGCAGTCCAGACACCAGGTACCCTTGACTTTGTCCCAAATGGCACCCTATTCCCTATACAGTATGATGTACTACTTTTGACCAGGGCCCAAGGCTCTGGTAAAAAGTAGTGCACTATATCGGATATAGGCTGCCATATGTGTCACAATCTGTCTCTCTGACAGCCAAATGAAAAAACAACCAACCCCACTGCCCAATCCTGATTCAATAACAATACACTGATAGGCGAATCTGGCCTGATCACAGATCTGTTTATGATGTACAATTAGCCATTCACTGTGATGCACAAAAACAGATCTGGGACCAACTAAAATTAACCTGGACTGAACTCTGCACAGAATGCGGTGTTCTAACTGACAATAACAGAGAGAGAAATAGGCCTTAATAGTTTATTCATGATTAATTTATTCATATTAAGATTCATTTTAGGAAACTTGCTTTCAGGATTTTAAAGAGTAGCGAATTGCATAGTACAGAACCAGGTGCCTTATGGATTATGAATAATGAAAACTGGCATACAAAATGACTGCTTGGGGACATTTCATTCATAATAAGGATCAGTTTAAAACATGTCTTACACACTAGCACCACCAGGTGGGAGAAATGACAGGGTGTGTTGCTACTTCACATGCAAGACTTCTGTGCTTTCTTCAATACCTCTAATATATATTGAACAAAAACCAAACGCCACATGTAAAGTGTTCGTCCCATGTTTTATGAAATAAAAGATCCCAGAAATGTTCCATACGCACAAAAATCTTATTTCTCTAAAATGGTGTACAGATGGCATACAACATGTATGGCATAGTATGGGCGAGCGGTTTGCTGATGTCAACGTTGTGAACAGAGTGCCCCATGGTGGTTCAAGGGTTATGGTATGGGCAGACATAAGCTATGGACAACAGAATTGCATTTTATCTACGGCAATTTGAATGCACAGAGATACCGTGACGAGATCCTGAGGCCCATTGTCATGCCATTCATCTGCCACCATCACCTCATGTTTCAGCATGATAATGCACGGCCCCATGTCACAAGGATCTGTACACAATTTCTGGGAGCTGAAAATGGCCCAGTTCTTCCTTGACCTGCATACCCACCAGACATGTCACCCACTGGGCATGTTTGGGATGCTCTGGATTGACATGTACGACAGCATGTTCCAGTTCCCGCCAAAATCCATCAGCTTCGCACAGCCACTGAAGGGGAATTGGACAACTTTCCACCAGCCACAATCAAGAGCCTGATCAACTCTATGTGAAGGAGATGTGTTGCGCTGCATGAGGCAAATAGTGTTCACACCAGATACTGAGTGGTTTTCTGATCCACGCCCCTACCTCTTAAAACGGTATCTGTGTCAAACAGATGCATATCTATATTCCCAGTGGTGAAATCCATAGATTAGGGCCTAATGATTTTATTTAAATTGATTGATTTCCTCATATGAACTGTAACATCTTCGAAATTGTTGCAGGTTGCATTCATAGTTTTGTTCAGTGTAATTGAAATATACAAACAAGCATTAGCCAATGAGTTGACATTGAAAGACAAAAATTGGTCTAAGAATTATCTATATCAAAGGCAAATGTTTAATTTACATTGTACAATGAATGGATTCACATACAAGGCATACAGCTTAAGTTACAAGCATTAACAAGCATTACAAGGCATTATTCCAAGTACATACAGTACCAGTCAAAAGTTTGGACACCTACTCATTCAAGGGTTTTTCTTTATTTTCACTATTTTCTACATTAAACAATAATAATGAAGACATCAAAACTATGAAATAACCCATGGAATCATGTAGTAACCAAAAAAGTGTTAAACAAAAATATATTTTATATTTGAGATTAGCTAGCCCCCCTTTGCCTTGATGACAGCTTTACACACTCTTGGCATTCTCTTACCCAGCTTCATTCATTTATTTTCTTCTTAATGAGTTTGAGCCAATCGGTTCTGATGTGACAAGGTAGGCTTGGTATACAGAAGGTGGCCCTATTTGGTAAAAAAACAAGTCCATATTATGGCAAGAAGAGCTCAAATAAGCGAAGAGAAACAACAGTCCATCATTACTTAAAGACATTCATTATGGTCAGTCAATATGGACAATTTAAATCAATTTTAAGTTTCTTCAAGTGCAGTCGCAAAAACCCTCAAGTGCCAAAGGGTCTCATGAGAACTGTCTCTCATGAGGACCGCCACAGGAAAGGAAGACCCAGAGTTACCTCTGCTGCAGAGGATAAGTTCATTAGAGTTAACTGCACCTCAGATTCAGCCCCCCCAAAAAATGCTTCACAGAATTCAAGTAAGAGACATACCTCAACATTAACGGTTTATAGGAGACTGCATGAATCAGGCCTTCATGGTCTAATTTCTGCAAAGAAACCAATACAATTTTTTTTCACCAGGTAGGCTAATTGAGAACAGGTTCTCATTTGCAACTGTGACCTGGCCAAGATAAAACAAAGCAGTTCGACACATACAACAACACAGAGTTACACATGGAATAAACAAACATACAATCAATAATACAGTAGAAAAGTCTATATACAGCATGTGCAAACGAGAGAGGTAAGGCAATACATAGGCCAAGGTGGCGAAGTAGTAAAGGCAGGTGTGGGCAGCGATCGGTTGAAGAGCATTCATTTAGTTTTACTTGCATTTAAGAGCAGTTGGAGGCCACGGAAGGAGAGTTGTATGGCATTAAAGCTCATCTGGAGGTTAGTTAACACAGTGTCGAAAGAAGGGCCAGAGGTATACAGAATGGTGTCGTCTGTGTAGAGGTGGATCAGAGCATCACCAGCAGCGAGAGTGACACCATTGATGTATACAGAGAAGATTGTCAGCCCGAGAATTGAACCCTGTGGCACCCCCATAGAGACTGCCACAGGCCCTTCGATTTGACATACTGAACTCTATCGGAGAAGTAGTTGGGGAACCGGGTGAGGCAATCATTTGAGAAACCAGGGCTGTTGAGTCTGCCAATAAGAATAAAGGACACCCATAAGAAGATAAGACTTGCTTGGGCTAAGAAACACGAGCAATGGACATTAGACTGATGGAAATCGATCTTTTGGTCAGATGAGTCCAAATTTGAGATTTTTGGTTCCAACCACCGTATGTATCATTGAGAGGCGCAGAGTAGGTGAATGGATGATCTCCGCATGTGTGCTTCCCACCATTAAGCATGGAGGGGGAAGTGTGATGATGTGAGGGTGCTTTGCTGGTGACACTGTCTGTGATTTATTTAGAATTCAAGGTACACTTAACCAGCATGGCTACCACTGCATTCTGCAGCAATACACCATCCCATCTGGTTTGCACTTAGTGGGACTATCATCTGTTTTTTAACAGGACAATGACCCAATACACCTCCAGGCTGTGTAAGGGCTATTTGACGAAGAAGGAGAGTGATGGAGAGCTGCATCAGATGACCTGGCCTCCACAATCACCCAACCTCAAACAAATTGAGATGGAAAAGCAGCCAACAAGTGCTCAGCATATGTGGGAACTCCTTCAGGACTGTTGGAAAAGCATTCCGGGTGAATCTGGTTGAGAGAATGCCAAGAGTGTGCAAAGCTGTCATTAAGGCAAAGGGTGGCTACTTTGAAGAATCTAAAATATGTTTTGATTTGATTAACACATGGGTTACAACATGATTCCATGTGTTATTTCATGGTTGTGATGTCTTCACTATTATTCTACAATGTAGAAAATAGTAAAAATAAAGAAAACCCCTTGAATGACTAGGTGTCCAAACTTTTGACTGGTACTGTACTTCAGATACATTTTTGGGGAGTAGAAACACATACACTGAGTATACCAAACATTAGGAACACCTTAATATTGAGTTGTCGAAAGCATTCCACAGGGAGGCTGGACCATGTTGACTCCAAAGCATCCCACAGTTTTGTCAAGTTGGCTGGATATCTTTTGACTGGTGGAGCATTCTATTAAAAACACACATTAAACTATTGAGCCTGAAAAACCCAGCAGCGTTGCAGTTCTTGACACAAACCGGTGCGCTCGACACCTACTACCATACCCTGTTCAAAGACACTTCAATCTTTTGTCTTGCCCATTCACCCTCTGAATGGCACATGAACACAATCCATATCTCAAATGTCTCAAGGCTAAAAAAATCAATATTTAACCTGTCTCTTCCCTTTCATCTACACTGATTGAATTGGATTTAACAAGTGACATCTTAAGGGATCATAGATTTCACCTGGATTCACCTGGTCTTTCTACCGGTCATGGAAAGAGGTTCTAATTCGAGACAATTTAAGTCAAAACTCTAACTAGGTCACTCAGGAACATTCAATGTTGTCTTGGTTAGCAACTCCAGTGTATATCTGGCCCACAAAGGTGAAAAGGTCTCCCAGTTTGTTGGAAAGCAGACAACCAGGTTTTCCTCTGGAATTTTGCCTCTTAGATCTATTTTGTTTATTTTTATCCTAAAAAACAACCTAGTCCTTGCCGATGACAAGCATACCCATAACATGATGCAGCAACCCCATACCTGAAAATATGAAGAGTGGTACTCAGTTTTAACCGTTGATTTATGTATGCCTGCTTTTCAGATATATTTTTTTACATTTGAATGTCGCATTAGTAGGACCTACAGAAGTAGAACATTTATTGTGCCTGGTGCTTTAGCGTTTGAGCGAGAGAGAAATTTATGTAAATCACAAGGCTTTCCTGTGGAGCAGGAAAATTCACAGTGACAGTGGAATTATCAAATTAAGATAATACCCCTCCCTGTACACTAGGGTTGAATATTTTTCAAATATTTTACAAATGTTCCATGCCTAGAATAAATCACTTTTCTCCCGGGTAACCCGGTATTTGGGGCGGCAGGGTAACCTAGTGGTTAGAGCATTGGACTAGTAACCAGAAGGTTGCACAGTTCAAACCCCTGAGCTGACAAGGTACAAATCTGTCGTTCTGCCCCTGAACAGGCAGTTAACCCACTGTTCCTAGGCCGTCATTGAAAATAAGAATTTGTTCTTAACTGACTTGCCTAGTTAAATAAAGGTAAAATAAAAATACATTTCCCGCCAAAACCGGAAGTGTCATTCTAAAGCATAGCCTATAAAGCATATAAATATGTCTGGATTTGATTAGAGCTTTGATCGGCATGAAAATTCAAGCAGGATGCTACCTGAGCCATTACATTAAAGACATTTTATGAGATCTATATTAAAGACATTTTATGTCCCAAGCCCCAGAAAATCCCAAATGGTTGTGCCGTTATCCAATACATACAGTGCATTCGGAAAGTAATCAGACCTTTTCTTTTTCCACCTTTTGTTATGTTACAGCCTAATTCTAAAATGGATCCAATTGTTTTCCCCCTCATTAATCTACCATAATGACAAAGCAAAAACAGGTTTGTAGACATTTTTGAAAATGTATTACAAAAAAATATATATATCACATTTCTAGAAGTATTCAGACCCTTTATACTCAGTACTTTGTTGAAGCACCTTTGGCAGGGATTACACCTTCGAGTGTTCTTGGGTATGACGCTACAAGCTTGCCACATCTGTATTTGGGGAGTTTCTCAAATTCTTCTCTGCAGATCCTTTCAAGCTCTGTCAGGTTCGATGGGGAGCGTCACTGCACAGCTATTTTCAGGTCTCTCCAGAGATGTTCGATCGGGTTCAAGTCTGGGCTTTGACTGGGACACTCAAGGACATTCAGAGACTTGTCCGGAAGCGTTGTCTTTCCTCTGTGCTAGACTGATTCTTTAACTCATAAATTACGTGTAGTCCAATGTCCAATAATGGTCCGTTATTGTCTGGTTTATGTCTGGTTCACAGAGGCTGCTGAGAGGAGGACAACTCACAATAATGGCCAAAACGGAGCGAATGTAATGGCATCAAACACATACCATTTCACTAATTCTGCTCCAGCCATTAACACGAGCCCGTTCTCCCCAATGAAGGTGCCACCAACCTCCTGTGGTCTGGTCTAATGTTCAATAACGAACAATTATACAGTCGTGGCCAAAAGTTGAGAATGACAACTATTAATTTCCACAAAGTTTGCTGCTTCAGTGTCTTTCGATATTTTTTGTCAGATGTTACTATGTAATACTGAAGTATAATTACAAGCATTTCATAAGTGTCAAAGGCTTATATTGACAATTACATGAAGTTGATGCAAAGAGTCAATATTTGCCGTGTTGACCCTTCTTTTTCAAGACCTCTGCAATCCACCCTGGCATGCTGTCAATTAACTTCTGGGCCACATCCTGACTGGTGGCAGCCCATTTCCTGCATAATCAATGCTTGGAGTTTTTTAGAATTTGTGAATTTTTGTTTGTCCACCCGCCTCGAGGATTGACCACAAGTTCTCAATGGGATTAAGGTCTGGGGAGTTTCCTGGCCATGGACCCAAAATATCAATATTTTGTTCCCCGAGCCACTTAGTTATCACATTTGCCTTATGGCAAGGTGCTCCATCATGCTGGAAAAGGCATTGTTCGTCACCAAACTGTTCCTGGATGGTTGGGAGAAGTTGCTCTCGGAGGATGTGTTGGTACCATTCTTTATTCATGGCTGTGTTCTTAGGCAATATTGTGAGAGAGCCCTTGGCTGAGAAGCAACCCCACACATGAATGGTCTCAGGATGCTTTACTGTTGGCATGACACAGGACTGATGGTAGTGCTCACCTTGTCTTCTCCGGACAAGCTTTTTTCCGGATGCCACAAACAATCGGAAAGGGGATTCACCAGAGAAAATGACTTTACCCCAGTCCTCAGCAGTTCAATCCCTGTACCTTTTGCAGAATATCAGTCTGTCCTTGATGTTTTTCTTGGAGAGAAGTGACTTCTTTGCTGCCCTTCTTGACACCAGGCCATCCTCCAAAAGTCTTCGCCTCACTGTGCGTGCAGATGCACTCACACCTGCCTGCTGCCATTCCTGAGCAAGCTCTGTACTGGTGGTGCCCCGATCCCGCAGCTAAATCATCTTTAGGAGACGGTCCTGGTGCTTGCTGGACTTTCTTGGGCGCCCTGAAGCCTTCTTCACAACAATTTAACAGCTCTCCTTGAAGTTCTTGATGAGCCGATAAATGGTTGATTTAGGTGAAATCTTAATGGCAGCAATATCCTTGCCTGTGAAGCCCTTTTTTGTGCAAAACAATGACGGCACGTGTTCACTTGCAGGTAACCATGGTTGACAGAGGAAGAACAATGATTCCAAGCACCACCCTCCTTTTGAAACTTCCAGTCTGTTATTCAAACTCAATCAGCATGACAGAGTGATCTCCAGCCTTGTCCTCGTCAACACTCACACCTGTGTTAACGAGAGAATCACTTACATGATGTCAGCTGGTCCTTTTGTGATAGGGCTGAAATGCAGTGGAAATGTTTTTTGAGGTTCAGTTCATTTGCATGGCAAAGAGACACTTTGCAATTAATTGCAATTTATCTGATCACTCTTCATAACATTCTGGAGTATATGAAAATTGCCATCATACAAACTGAGGCAGCAGACTTTGTGAAAATTCATATTTGTGTCATTCTCAAAACTTTTGGCCACGACTGTACAATGGATTTTTTGCCCAGACTTGTCAGAGTAAAGTCACTCCCCATATGACATCAGAATAGTTTTGATCGTGTCTCATTGGTTCGTGTCTGTGAAAGATCACGTGAGTAACTAGTGTTGTTAAAATGTTGCTACAGTAATCAATCGCTGCAACACTAGTTCCTCACGTGATCCTCCACAGACACGTCATATGGGGTCTTGTTTTATACTTTGTATCACGCGCGAGTTTTACTGTACAACTCATATAAATCATTCTAGAATAGGTCAGACGAACGCGAAGAATTTGGGAATGGTGATCCTTTGGTTTCCATGGAGAAGTTCCATGTGAGAAGAGTGGATCGGAGTGCACACCTTGAAAGTATCTGATTAAGTTCTCGTTTCTCAATTCATCACGCCGGTGTAACCGTTGTATAAAGTTTAGGCCTTATGTATCCTTCGATATAAAGCAGTTGACACAATGTATCAACTATCAATAATTTGATGGTGTATCGAGTTAGCCCAAGCATCGGTAGAGAATGAACCACAGCAGAAACGTTGATACGGCGGTATGGAGCCAGGATGCTCTGATGTCTACCAACGTGAGCCTTACAAATGACAGCAAGCGAAAGAAAAAGAAGAGAACGCACAAAACAAAAGATAAAAAGAAGAGTGGTTCGACGAGAAGAGGACCGAGCTCGCCTTCAAACTCCGATGATGCAGCAGGTTGGTTTGTTTTGGTGATGCTCACAAAATCTAGGTTTAAATGCCTAGTGTGGACCTATAGACCTACCCACAACGGGGTTACCATAACGTTATCATAGTAACCCCAACATGGATCGTTTTTGTTAAAGCTGCAGTATGTAACTTTTTGGGTGACCCGACCAAATTCGCATAGAAATGTGAGTTGTAGATCTGTCACTCATTGAAAGCAAGTCTGACCCCTGATAAAATAAAAGAAAGCGGTAGATACGTTTTATGTGCACCATTTCTGTTTCCTGTTCTGAAGTTTCGTTTGTGCGTTTTACTTTCGGTTTTGCTTCAAACACAATATTTTTGGTTAATATTTCACAGCGGTTTAGATGGTACAATGATTTAACACTACATTTCTTGTCAAAAACGGAAATTAGGGGAACTATTAGAAGTTAAGTAAAAAGGAAATGTCTGAGTTATTTCTGCATGTTGCACCTTCAATAAACAATGAATAGCTTAGAGCATTATATATTTTTTGAAAAAAAACACTGCCTGCCCCATCGCTAAAAAGGCACTAAATGCGAGAGTCTAAAGTGACCTGCAAGGGGAGAATGTGTTGAGTGATAGTGTTGTGAAATCAAAACACTTTGGTATCAAATTAAGATTAACCTGCACTTTGCCGGCCTGCACTCACAGCAGATAAACTCACCAACACTGAGCAGCAACAGGTCGTCAAAGGCTCCTCCACACGGTCCAAACCCACCCTGAAGGGCTCCAACAGCAAAAAGACCAAGGCCAGAAGTCTGACCAGCCTCCGCAACAATAAATCCCAGCGAGAGGCAATGAAACACGAGGAAACGTTGACAGGGCCAGACGCTGGTACCCACCAAGCCCCACTGTCATGGGACCAGGCTGGCCAGAACGACCCAGCCAGGGAGAGCCTGAGGTGGGATGGAGTTCTGGAGGATCCGGTGGCCGAGGCAGAGAGGATAGAGGTGTACAAGGCCAACCGGAGGAAACGGTACCTGGCCTCACAGCAGGGGGTGATGGACTACTTGGGCTTGTTCAAGGGACACTTGGAGAGCAGTGGTGCCATTACACACAATATCTAGGTGGGGCTGTTTTCACATTAATAAATCTATAGGTTTTATGTGCAGTTATACAGTATGTGCAGCACCTTCTCTATCCTGCAGATGGCATAGCAGTCTCAATCTGAGATGGTGGAACATTGTAATTGCATCTTTACTCAACTAGTGGCAATTTAAAAAAGGCATATCCCTAATTGATAACCAAAAGATAAAATCCTGATAAGACTATTTTGAATTTGCTTATGGCATTGGAGTACATATCAAATAATTGTAACACTTCTCAAATCTGATATAAAACAGTTGGTCTTTATTTCAAACAAACACTATAAAAACAGAGCTTTAAAAGCGAAATCATTTTACTTCAATAAGGCCCTTTGGGTATCTCAAGACAGTTCAGGTCCTCTAGATGTGTATCCTTGTAGGACCTTGAGGGAAGTTACCTGTGTTTGGTAGCCTAATAGTAATCTAATAGTAATCTATTAGGCTACCAAAAGGAGTTTATTAGCATCAAATAAATGCATAACTAAATGAAACCTCTGGAAGCAACCAGAAGAGGATAGGCAAAGATTATGGACAGTCCATAAGGTGTTAGTAAGAACAAGACTTCACTATTAGGAAAATACAAAAACTTTATAACTGAAAACAATAATGACACATTTGATAATCTCTCACTACTCATTACCAACTAACACAAACTTCTTCAATTCACAATTGTCTGTGGGAAGAAAAATGTCCCAACTTTCAACACAGAACTTGCAACTCTTTTACACAATATGAAAAAAGCTGTGGCTTTCTGCTCCATGACCATACTTACAGTAGACAATGTTGGTTTAGGCAAGACTTAGATGGGGTTTGGTGTTACACCAGGATCATACATCTCTATACATGGCTCGGTGTTACACTATCCAGGAATATATATTCATGCTTGTGATAAGTAATGTTGTGCAACAAATACACCATAATACCATGATTTGACAAGACATTTTTAAGCCCAGTCATAGACAGTAATTTGACAACTCCCCATGTCTACAAATGTAAATACTTACAAAAATCACATGGAAACTCCACTATTGCCTTAGAATCTTATATTGTTGGATCATTGTTCAATGAGCTCCACTGCAATGGTTAGGCCTAAACACAGAATGTTGACAGTGATGGTCCAGACTACACTTCCCTAACAATCCTTCACTTCCAAATCTGGTTTATAAGTTCCTCCATGGTGATAGTATACAGTACACCATCACCTGTCTCAGTCCACAGTTCAACACTTGGTTAAAATGAATCCAACTTTGAATACCAGAGAACTCTTTACTAGCTACTAATGGATCAACACTTTGGTAGATGGCAGCCTCACTCAGATGTCCCTGCTATTTGTTTGATACTCCAGATCTAGAGATATGGCTTCCATCTTCTGCCCTCCTGGAGCCTGGAAAGTATCGTAGCCCACATTTGAGTACCAATCTAAATTAATAGACTGTGTAACCTGGGTCCATGTGTGGCGTCGGCCTGGTGGATGGTTGGGCCCCACAGGGCCCAGGGACCTCTCCCTCAGGCCGTGCCCAGCCTTCCCCTAACCTCAATGGGGTAGCCTTCTCCGGTCAGCAGCCTCCAGCTCAACGCTCGACAAGAATCTCCTGGCTAGCCGGCGGCTGTCGTAGCTCAGCTCTGTGGTGTAGATGGTGCGAGCGTGCTTGGGGTAGACAATGGTGGTGCTCTGGAAATGCTGGGCCCGCTGGCGAGGCTGGAGGTCTAGCTGGGTCTTGTAGTGTCTCCAGGTGCTGTGAGGGACAGCCAGGAACGTCTGGCTGCAGTTCTCCAGACCCAGGCCTCTGGGCTGCATGGCCACGTCGTGGATAAAGTGACGCTCTGAATCATAGTGGACAGACGATGTGTATCTAGGAATGACAACGTTTGGGCAAGTGTCATTTCACTGCATGTTCAGCTAGATATCGTTTTAGAACTGGAATGCGGCAAGTTTTCAAGCACTGCAAACCTCCAAGAAATAGACACTTGGCTACAGGAGGCCTACACAGGCTGACAGAAGTAAAATAACTTTTTTTTAAATGCAACATTTGATCCGTGGTCCACCACATTTCTTAAAAAAAGGTATTTATACCAATAGCGAGGCAGATGCAGCACACAGTGCTAAGCCAATTTCAAACCACACAAACATTCATAGCCTACATGCAGTCATTTAAAACAGTATACCTTATTTCCTTGGACGGTAGTGGATCAAGTTCTATGCCCTCCCCGTAGGACAACGTGTGCAGCTGAGGAACAGATCCAATCGATAAAATAGGGACCTGCAAGCAGTCAGCCAACAGTCAGCACTAGCATAAGGAGAACATATTTGGTGGAGGTGGCAAATGTGATTGGCTTAAGCTCCTCACCCAATTTACTATTGACATGACCCAGATTCACTATGGGCCATGCAGGGAAACGTATTCAGAGGCTATTTCAGAAACAATTTTTAAACAATGCAACAACTTTATCTTACAATTTCATAGCGGGATTTTATCAGTTACTGTAACAATTGTAGTAAACCGTGCGACAGCCTACGTACCAAGGATGACCGTGTCCTCTCGTCTTCAGACACCGGGCTTATGGCACCTTTATCCCCGCAATCAGTCAGCAGCCAGTGGCTCGGACTGGGGCTGGAGGGTAGTCCGGAGTCCGGGCTGTCAAGTCCCCGCTCGGCTTTGCAACTCATGTCCAATGGCTCGTCGTCACATACATTCAGCAAGTTTAGTCTGCCCACCATTGCTTTAATAAAAAAAAAGTCAAAAAATAAAATGACGACCCCTACTGCGCGACGAGTTTGCAGAACTGTAGGTCAAATTGATTTCCAATTCGTAGACGCGACTTCCCTTGAATGCAATTGATCCTTCACGTTGGGTAACTTACCAATGATCAAGCAAGTTGGCAATTGGCTTGTATCAACTTCTCTTGCTTCGCAATAGGCTACGGTCTAGACAAAGTGTACTGCATGCTATTTAAATCTTCCATAAGTCAACGAACATTTCTCCTCCCCAATATGTTTTTGCCCTTCCAAATAAAGAGATTCAACATAAATCGTTGGCCTTGAAGTTAACAAAATAGTGAAATCAAACTGTGTGTCAAGGGCACTGAAATATAAAAGAACACATATGAGAAGGCACTGAAGATTGTCCACGCCTACCTGTCTTCAAACTTCTCTCCCTTCAAAAAGGTTTCATAGTTTTGTTAGCAGTAAAATAGAGAAAAGGTAACGCCTTTCAAACACACCCTCACCTCTGATTGGAGGAAAAATGAAAGGCAACAAAACGAAACATGGGAACTCTTTTTGCCCTCACCCCCTGAAAAAAATACCCTGGTAAAAGTTCAAACTGAATTGGACCTATTCATTGGGCCGGTTCTGTTGCAAAACATTTCTTAAACGGGAGCGAAATTCGTCCAATATATATAAAAAAAATTGTTTGGACTAATGATTACATCTATGGAATCGGATAGAGAGCGGTGTGTGTGTGAGATACAACATTCCGATAAGGAAAACATGATGGCAAACTTGTAGTATTCATGTTTTTGACCAGTTGCCACTACAGTAGCCTATTTTTTTTATTTTTAAATGTAACCTTTAACTAGGCAAGTCAGTTAAGAACAAATTATTATTTACAATGGTGGCCTACCCCTACTGACAATACAAAGTAACATGTTTTTCTTCTTATTAACTAAAGGCATGAATGTGTACATGAAAAGCATTAATATATTAATACATACATTTATCTCTTGGGGAGAATAAGGATTTCCAAGGATGAAATCCAAAAACAATTGTTCATGCCTCAACCACAATTATTTAGAAAGACACATTCTTCAGACCCCATCCTTATCTTGTGCTACACCACCAAATAATATGAATGAACCACCTCAAATGATCACTGATCCAGAGTATTTGCTGTTACATGCAATAAGTACTTTATCCGAAGCAAGTCACAGTAGAAATAATTAGCTCAACGACGATATGAAAAGCAACTGTGTTCAATAATATATTATTGTTCTCCACAAGCATCATTGTGCTAACTTCTCAGTTCCCTGTCTAACAGAAACTCATGTTCACTGTTATACAATGATCATTTTCTACAATGTATGTTTTTTGTTGTTGAAGATTTGTCTAAACATTTTTCTTTTCTGTTGTTATTCCGGGCCACTGTTTGACACTGACAGGCCTAGATGACCTGTCAATCATAATGAGAACTTGCCAGAAGATACCAACCCTACCGTTACGCTTGAGCTGTACTGGGGTCGGATCACAATCATGGTTACACACACCGTGAAGCACCATGGTTGAACAATAAAGGAGCTGATTGGCTGACACTGTCATTCCAAACTGGGCGCAGTGGCTACTGCTAGCTAGCATGAGGATGTAAAGGGATGTTTTCTGGGAAAACTAGCGGTATTTCAATCTTACACAGTGTCTTAATGTAACCATGATTGCGTTCCGAATGTAACCATGATTGCGTTCCGAACCCAGTGCAGCTCAGTGCAAACAAGCATAATGGGAGTGTCAGTAAGTTTGAATTATTATTGACAGGTAATCTAGGCCTGTCAATGTCAAACAGAGGCCCGGAATAACAGAAAATAAAAAAAAGGTTTAGACAATAAATCTTAAACAGAAATCAATATGTTGTACAATGCATCCTTGTACAACAGTGAACATGAGTTCCTCTGTTATAAAGTACTGCAACTCTCCCTCACTGTAATCAAATCGATTCAGACACACACATATATATATATATATATACACACACACACACACACACACACACACACACACACACACACACACACATATACACTTCAGATTGACATTTATAAAACGCTCAGCAAGGAATTACATGGGGAAATATAGCTTAAATAAATGAACATGCTTAATGTCTCAAACGCATACACAGTTCCTGGCGAAGGGCCAGAGTTAAAAGGCTTTGACTGGTTCTCATTTCATGGGGGATTTTCAAAAAGCACAGAAACTGTCTCGTGTCTAATTGAGGAGATAGAGGATCTTGGGATTTCCTCTGTCCTGGACCTGGGGGCTTAACCACTGAACCTGGAGACATCAATGCATGGTGGGATGCGGTCCATCCACCTGGAGGGTGTTCTTGTTGTGAAGGGACACTGGAAACATACAAACTCCTAACTAACTGCATCCTCCCCTTGAACAGGGAACCAAGAGAAACACACAAAGGCACAGGACTGGAGAATATCATAACGTTAGCTTCAAACGCACTGAAGTTCCTTGTTCTCAGTCTGGGACTGGGAGGATAGGTGCCAAAGCGGAAGCAAATTGCTCCTAAAGCTGTTTTTAGTTAGTAGCTCAGTCTTTAAGTGCAAACACATTTTGTTAAAATGCATAGCGTATGTATGATATAGTCTACATTTAACATTTACAAAGCTTGGGTATTTAGTGTCATAAAAAGAGAAGCAGAAAAGAAATACACAAGTAAATGAGTAATACGTGCCAACAGCTCTGCAGCTGAGGAAATTTCTTCATAATTCGACAGTTGACTTTGAAATCATTAGGGTCATTAATGCTCCTAACAAAAATGAGACAATCATGTCTTTACTCTGCCTGCAATTCTCCATTATGCTTGAACAGAGCAAGAAAAAGTATTTGAGATGAATTACTGGAATCATTTGTGTGTGGTATGGTGATGAGTGTGTGCACGCTCATAGTCTCTTTTTGATGAGCTTCTCCAGTTTGCGTATGCGCGAGTTCTCCTGCTCGGGGGTGGGGGTGCTGAAGGAGAGAGAGGGGCCTCCATCGGCCCCTGAGGGTGGAGTGGGTAACCTCTGTCTGAAGAGTTCCAACATGCTGCTCTGCTCACTGCGCTTCAACCCCTACACACACACACGTTATTGCAAGAGGAAAAAACAAGAGAGAACAAGACAACAGAGCCAGAGGAAGTAGGCGATAACTATTGAAAACAGGTCAGTGAGAAAGACAAAACAAGTGAACCCAACCAAAGTGGCCCTTACCTTCATATCCAGAGTTTTCTGGAAGGTCTCTGGGTTTCCATCAGCGAGGAGCTTGATGTAGTTATCCACAAACACCACAGAGGGTTCATGGGGGGCCATGACCACCTGTAGAGGGTGGGTAGTAGACATCAGTGTTGCTCATACATTCACATCTCAATACTGAAGCACAGCATGGGGTTTTTAGACCCCCCCCCCCCAGTTCCCAAGAGCCATGATGAGACGACCAAGATTCATAAACTGTGTGCGCACGGTAAGTGCGTGTGGCCTGTAAGAACAAACAGGCCCCAGAGTCAGTCAACTATCAGACCAGACAGTGTGCAAGTGGTTAAAGCTGCAAACAAAGCCCGAACATAACACTGACTGCTTCCAAAACTACATTCTATTCCCTATATACTGCACTACTTTTGACAAGAGCCCTATGGGATTTGGTCAAAAGTAGTGCACTTTATAGGGAATAGGGTGCCATTATAGAAGCACACACTGACTGCACTGTTAGGCTATATTACTGAAAGGCTATATATTTAGGAGACCTGACCCCTCTTCTTTTTACACACCAATTACTCCACGCATGGTGGATGGGAATTAGCCTCACCGGTCATTATTTGGGGCTATAATGAGAGATCGAGTGTTTGGGCAAATTGCAATGGAGATTAGTTAAAAAAAATTTAAAAAAGGTTTTAAAAAATAAGGTGAAATACTGTAGGTTGGATTTATTTTTTGCTTTCAAGAGAGAGATAGGAAAAGCTGGATCAGGTAGCATTGAGACTGATTGTAGTGGGTTGCTACAGAGCGGGCAGACAAACATGGTTGACAGATAACACTGAGAACAATATATATTATCATTTAAATAAACAAAAAAATCAAATTTAATTTTTATAAATATATATATATTTTTTTAATCGGGAATTGCACCCCCTCCACCCCTCCTTTTCTCTACCCAAAACATTTGTCACTCACCAACCCCTCTTGTCCTCTCTCTGTGCCTAAGGGGTGTGGGCCAGAATGTATAAAAGAGCGAAACCAAAGAGAGACGGAACATAGAACACTGGATTGTCTGGAATTCTTGAGGTTCCTTCCCCTCTGGACTGAGTGATTTACTTAGCAACTGTCCTGGAGGGAGGCCCAGGGAAAGCCGGGAGGGACTGTTGTAGTTAGCTCGTAAAAACGAAAGGGAGGGAGAGTGAGAACGAAAGAAGAAAAAAAACACCCAGGCTAGAAGTAGCTGGGGTGGAGGGGTGTTGTAGCATTTCCACTCCCCAGAAAAGAACTCTGGTGGTGGGGGAGAGAGATGGGGTTGGTGGATAGAGGGCTGGAGAGCGTGGAAAACAGCCACGTCTCATGGGCCAAGGAGGGCTGCCTGAGCCTGAGAGACAGACACAACCTACAGACAGACTCACCAGAACAGGTCTAAACTTGGGAGACCATTATACTCAAACAGCCTAAACTACTACTATCAGTCATCATCACCATAACCTTTACTTTGATCACCCATGGAGATCCTACAAACATTTGACCAGGAATAGTCCATCCATACTGGCCTGAGGCCCCACACTGACCTATGTGTATGGATTGATAAGGACTAGGGCTCTGGTGAAAAGTAGTGCACTACATAGGAAATATGGTAACATGTATTTCTCTATACTTTCAGCATCTGTAGGCCCTGCCAGGCCCAACATAAAACAATTACCTAACAGGCACATAGGTACCACAACTTCCAGGGCTGAACTGCTCACCAGATCGAGGAAAACAATTCTATACGCCTTGTATGTCGGTTCAAGGCCTTACAACACACACACACGAGAAATGGGCGGCAGACAAAGGGGAATGTACAGTACCAGTCAAAAGTTGCCCCCTACCCATTCAAGGGTTTTTCTTCATTTTTCCTATTTTCTACATTGTAGAATAGTGAAGACATCAAAACTAGACAGGTGTGTGCCTTTCCAAATCATGTCCAATCAATTGAATTTACCACAGGTGGACTCCAATCAAGTTGTAGAAACATCTCAAGGATGATCATTGGAAACAGGATGCACCTGAGCTCAATTTCAAGTCTCATAGAAAAAGGTTTAAATACTTATGTAAATAAGGTATATGTTTATTATTTTGTATAAATGTGCTAAAATTGTCCAAAACCTGTTTTCATTGTAATTATGGGGTATTGTGTATAGATTTCTGAGGATTTTTATTTATTTAATCAATTTTAGAATAAGGCTGTAACGTAAGGCTGTAATAATTTCCGAAGACACTATGTGGGAACTCCTTCAAAACGGTTGGAAAAGCATTCCAGGTGACTATCTTATGAAGCTGGTTGAGAGAATGCCAAGAGTGTGCAAAGCAGTCATCAAGGCAAAGGGTGGCTATATGAAGAATCTCAAATATATTTTGATTTGTTTAACACGTTTTTGGTTACTACATGAATCCATATGTGTTATTTCATAGTTCTGATGTCTTCACTATTATTCTACAACGTAGAAATAGTAAAAAAATAAGAAAAACCCTGGAATGAGTAGGTGTGTCCCAACTTTTGACTGGTACTGTACTGTATGTAAACACATTCAAGGCATTCCTCTATGGACTAACGGCCTTGTGTGCTTCACATGTGGAATCATCCATACACGTCCCAGGTGTCGACACTGAGGAGAGGCCGCTAAACTGTTTTGAATGTAGGGCCACATATCCTGAATATCTGATAACTAGAAGTCCCTTGGTATAAAATAATCTGATACATGATCTTGACAAAAAACACAGAAAGGGAGACGAGGCTATGCTTGTATCTTCAGTAGTCCTAACGATTGTGGTCAGAATAGATGACATCCTGATGGCTGATGTAGCATTTTTTTACATTTTATATTTCACCTTTATTTAATCAGGTAGGCCAGTTGAGAACAAGTTCTCATTTACAACTGCAACCTGGCCAAGATAAAGCAAAGCAGAGCGACAAAAAAAGAGCTACACATGGGATAAACAAATGTACCGTCAATAACAATAGAAAAATCTATATACAGTGTGTGCAAATCAGGTAAGGAGGTAAGGCAATAAATAGGCCATATTAGCAAAGTAATTACAATTTAGCAAATTAACAATGGAGTGATAGATGTGCAAGTAGAAATACTGGCAAAGAGCAAAAAAGTAAATAAAAACAATATGGGGATGAGGTAGGTAGTTGGATGGGCTATTTACAGATGGGCTGCAGCAATTGGTGAGCTACTCAAATAGCTGATGCTTAAAGTTAGTGAGGGAGATATAAGTCTCCAACTTCAGCGATTTTTGCAATTCGTTCCAGTCATTGGCAGCAGAGAACTGGCAAAGGAGGTGTTGGCTTTGGGGGTGACCAGTGAGATATACCTGCTGGAGCGCATGCTACGGGTGGGTGTTATGGTGACCAGTGAGCTGAGATAAGGTAGAGCTTTACCTAGCAAAGACTTATAGATGATCTGGAGCCAGTAGTTTTGGCGACGAATATGTAGCGAGGGCCAGCCGACGAGAGCATACAGGTCGCAGTAGTGGGTGGTATATGGGGCTTTGGTGACAAAACGGATAGCACTGTGATAGACTGCATCCAATTTGTTGAGTAGAGTGTTGGAGGCTATTTTGTAAATGACGTCGCCGAAGTCGAGGATCGGTATGATAGTCAGTTTTACAAGGGTATGTTTGGCAGCATGAGTGAAGGAGGCTTTGTTGCGAAATAGGAAGCCGATTCTAGATTTAATTTTGAATTGGAGATGCATAATATGAGTCTGGAAGGAGAGTTTACAGTCTAGCCAGACACCTAGGTATTTGTAGTTGTCCACATATTCTAAGTCAGAACCGTCCAGAGTAGTGATGCTAATCGGGCGGGCGGGTGCGGGCAGCGATTGGTTGAAGAGCATGCATATAGTTTTACTAGCGTTTAAGAGCAGTTGTAGGCCACCGAAGGAGTGTTGTATGGCATTGAAGCTTGCTTGGAGGTTTGTTAACACAATGTCCAAAGAAGGGATGGATATAGGTCTTTAACCGTTTGGGTCTAGAGTGTCACCCCTTTGAAGAGGGGGTTGACCCCGGCAGCTTTCCAATCTTTAGGGATCTTGGACGATACGAAAGAGACGTTTAACAGACTAGTACTAGGGGTTGCAACAATTGTGTCGGATAATTTTTAGAAAGACAGGGTCCAGATTGTCTAGCCCAGCTGATTTGTACGGGTCCAGGTTTTGCAGCTCTTTCAGAACATCTGCTATCTGGATTTGGGTGAAGGAGAAGCTGGGGAGGCTTGGGCAAGTAGCTGTGGGGGGTGTTGAGCTGTTGGTCTGGGTTTGGGTAGCCAGGAGGAAAGCATGGCCAGCCGTAGAGAAATGCTTATGGAAATTCTCGATTATCGTGGATTTAATTGGTGGTGACAGTGTTTCCCAGCCTCGGTGCAGTGGGCAGCTGGGAGGAGGTGCTCGTATTCTACATGGACTTTACAGTGTCCCCGAACTTCTTGGAGTTAGGATACAAATTTCTGTTTGAAAAAGCTAGCCTTTGCTTTCTTAACTGGCTGTGTCTATTGGTTCCTGACTTCCCTGAAAAGTTGCATATCGCGGGGACTATTCGATGCTAGTGCAGTATGCCGCAGGATGTTTTTGTGCTGGTCGAGGGCAGTCAGGTCTGGAGTGAACCAAGGGCTATATCTGTTCTTAGTTCTAGATTTTTTGAACGGGGCATGCTTATTTAAGTGGTGAGGAAATTACTTTTAAAGAACAACCAGGCATACTCTACTGACGGGATGAGGTCAATATCATTCCAGGATACCCCGGCCAGGTCGATTAGAAAGGCCTGTTCGCAGAAGTGTTTTAGGGAGCGTTTGACAGTGATGAGGGGTGGTCGTTTGACCGCAAACCAATAACGGATGCAGGCGATGAGGCAGTGATCGCTGAGATCCTGATTGAAAACAGCAGGGGTGTATTTGGAGGGCAGGTTGGTCAGGAAAATATTTATGAGGGTGCCCATGTTTACAGATTTAGGGTTGTACCTGGTGGGTTCCTTGATCATTTGTGTGAGATTGAGGGCATCTAGCTTTGATTGTAGGACACCTGGGGTGTTAAGCATATCCCAGTTTAGGTCACCTAACAGTACAAGCTCTGAAGATAGATGGGGGGCAATCAATTCACATATGGTGTCCAGGGCACAGCTGGGAGCTGAGAGGGGTCTATAACAGGCGGAAACAATGAGAGCATGATTAGAGCAGGTCCCAGGCTGACCATTAGAGCAGTTCTCAGGCTCACCATTAAGACAGATCAGCCTGGGAATTAGAGCAGGTCCCAAGCTGACCATTAAAACCTCTAGTGACACCCCATCCCGGATCCGGGAGCGTAATCATCGACTGACACTAATTAGCATAACGCAACGGACATAAATATTACTAGAAAATATTCCTATTCATGAAAATCACAGGTGAAATATATTGAGACACAGCTTAGCCTTTTGTTAATCACCCTGTCATCTCAGATTTTCAAAATATGCTTTACAGCCAAAGCAAGACAAGCATTTGTGTAAGTTTATCGATAGCCTAGCATAGCATTATGTCCAGCTAGCAGCAGGTAACTTGGTCACGAAAATCAGAAAAGCAATCAAATTAAATAGTTTACCTTTGATGAGCTTCAGATGTTTTCACTCACGAGACTCCCAGTTAGATAGCCAATGTTCCTTTTTTCCAAAAATATTATTTTTGTAGGCGAAATAGCTCCGTTTGTTCTTCACGTTTGGCTGAGAAATCGACCGGAAATTTAGGCCACGACAACGCCGAAAAATATTCCAAATTAGCTCCATAATATCGACAGAAACATGGCAAACGTTGTTTATAATCAATCCTCAAGGTGTTTTTCAAATATCTATTCGATAATATATCCACCGGGACAATTGGTTTTTCAGTAGGACCGATTGTAAAAATGGCTACCTCTGTATTTTATGCGAGAATCACTCTTGAGAGCCATCAGGTGACCACTTACACAATGTAGCCGCTTACGGGTATTCTTCAACATAAAGGCGTAAAACTATGTCACAATGCTGTAGACACCTTGGGGAATATGTAGAAAAAGTCATCTGGTTGATAGCCCATTCACTGCTCAATAGGGACGCATTGGAACGCATCGCCTGCAATATCAGTTCTGTTATACTCACAGACAATATTTTTACAGTTTTGGAAACTTTAGAGTGTTTTCTATCCTAAGCTGTCAATTATATGAATATTCTAACATCTTGTCCTGACAAAATATCCCGTTTACTTTGGGAACGTTATTTTTCCAAAAATGAAAATACTGCCCCCTAGTCACAAGAGGTTATTAAGACAGATCAGCCTGGCCATTAGAGCGGGTCCCATTTCCTCTGGGATCGGGTCACAAGCCTTGGGGGCAGGGTAACTGGACTAGGGTAGGGTGAGGGGATAGGCTCTAGGGATGGGTGGGTTTTGGCTGAGAAGACAGGTGCGTGCCATTGTCTTTCTGCATTCTATTGGCCAACCCTGGGGCAAGGTCAACCAATCACAGACTGTGTTTACTCTGTAGAAGAGACAAGCCAAGGATACATGTGTCTGACGTATGTGAGCATTCCCGAAAGTGTGTGTGTTTGCTTGCGTGAGTATACGCGTGGAAGCCTGCATTCCATAACCACTCACACCTCTCTTGGCTCCAGCAGGTTGACACACTGTGCATGAGCACATCCATGTGTGTTTAAAGCCTGCCTTCTTCTCCGGTCTCTCTCATTAAAACCCAGGGGCACAGCTCAGCTCCTATTCCTCAGCTACTTAATGGGAACTTGGTCATAAAACCCTTTCCTTAGTGGGGTTAAAGAGAAATAATTAACCTGTAGACAAGCAGTTATTCAATTAAAATAAAACATAAGTTGATAATCTGGTCAAGTCAGACAATGTTCATACTTGGCTCGGCAGTCAAACAGCACACATTTAGACAAAATCCAGTATTTAGTTATTGTTACCTATTGTTAAATGCCAAAACACAGGAATGAACAGTGGTTATAATCATGTTTAGCCAAGCCAGTGTATTTAAAAAGGGTAGAGGTTAATGGTTAGGATTACCCTTGAGGCGTGGGTTAAGGTTGGGTTTTAGGGTCAATTAAGTGGTAGGGTTAGGTAGAAGTGGCGGTAGTGAAACTTTGTTGTGTGGTTGTACAGAAACGGTGTAGCATGGTCAAAGATAGACATTGTAGCATGGTTGTAGTGTAACATTGTAGCATGGTTGTAGTGTAACATGGTTGTAGTGTAACATTGTAGCATGGTTGTAGTGTAACATTGTAACATGGTTGTAGTGTAACATTGTAGCATGGTTGTAGTGTAACATTGTAGCATGGTTGTAGTGTAACATTGTTGTAGTGCAACATTGTAGCATGGTTGTAGTGTAACATTGTAGCATGGTTGTAGTGTAACATGGTTGTAGTGTAACATGGTTGTAGTATAACATTGTAGCATGGTTGTAGTGTAACATTGTAGCATGGTTGTAGTGTAACATGGTTGTAGTATAACATTGTAGCATGGTTGTAGTGTAACATGGTTGTAGTGTAACATTGTAACATGGTTGTAGTGTAACATTGTAACATGGTTGTAGTGTAACATTGTAGCATGGTTGTAGTGTAACATTGTTGTAGTGTAACATTGTAACATGGTTGTAGTGTAACATTGTAACATGGTTGTAGTGTAACATTGTAGCATGGTTGTAGTGTAACATTGTAGCATGGTTGTAGTGTAACATTGTTGTAGTGTAACATTGTAACGTGGTTGTAGTGTAACATTGTAGCATGGTTGTAGTGTAACATGGTTGTAGTGTAACATTGTAGCATGGTTGTAGTGTAACATTGTAACATGGTTGTAGTGTAACATTGTAACATGGTTGTAGTGTAACATTGTAGCATGGTTGTAGTGTAACATTGTAGCATGGTTGTGTGAAGTGCCTATCAGAGTCCAAAACATGTAGGTATACGCACAGCGGTGTTCAAGAATATTGGACTGCTGCCTTTCATACTTTTCGAATTCTCAGTGCGGCTTATGCAATTTCTCCAACTTAACACATTCAAATGAATAGAGGATTTGTATGCAGAGCTGCGTTGGTTGGGGATTTGGGGGAGGTGCACAGTCGGGCTGTGCATCCCCTGTGGATGGTGGTCATGTCTGTGTCACAATGGAATGCCGGACTATCGCGTCTCGGTGTCTGTGGACTCGTTTTAGCGTCACAGGGCTCACCTTGAGGATCATCTCAGCGCGGGTCATCCCCTTCACGACTATCTTGGTGTAGCTGGCTGGGGCCTTGCGGACCACCTGAGACCCTATAGTGGGCAGATCCAACAACACTGTCTTCAGGGAGTGGGTGTCCAGGAGGAGCTGAAGAACAAAGCAGAAGAAGAAAACTAAGAACAAATGTTAAAACGTTTGTATTGTTACGGAGACCGTAAGCGTAATTCTACTTAGATAAAGGCTAATTAAATAAAAGGGTAAGTATGTTTACCTGTTCAGCCCCCACCATGCTGATAGGCTTACACCTGAACAAGTGGTTGATGAATTTAGGAATAAAAGAGCTGAGGGGGAAAAAAAAGACAAGAAAGAATATCAATTCAGTTTTCATTTCTGAACACTGACAATTTCTTCTAAAATCTCTAAATCAATTGTCTTGTCAATGGGAGTACCAAGTCTTCGTCACACATATTGACGAACAGTGAAGAGGGTAGTAACTCACTTGGTGAACTTGATGCAGAACTGGGTGAAGTATTTTCGTGTGGAGGCCAGGTTCCCTCTGATGATGGGGACGTTCTGTTTGATGTGCATGATGACTGACGTCACGTAGGGACTTTGGTCACCTACATGCTCTACACTCTGCCATGGCATCTAGAGGGAGGGAGACCAAGAGAGAATGGTTGAAAGTGAAAATATAATATGACAGCATGAGAAAAGGCAGGGAGGAATGCAGTGGGTGTCCCACCTTGCTCATTGCAGTGAGAGCAGGATCACAGGCAGCGTCCAGGTCCTGAACAAGCAACTGGATACTGTTGGAAATCACACTGATCGACGCAGAGAGAGTTTACAGTCATGGACTTCACATCCAATTAATCTCCTAAACTGTTGTTCATTATGAGTTGGCAGAAGTTGCCCCTATAGTGAAGGTTAGGATTTGGTGCATACTTGCTGAAGGTGTCCATCTCTCCAGTCAGGTTGATTCTCTCCACCAGAGTCTTATCCACCTTCTCCTTCAGCTTGTCCTCCAACTGATACAGAATAGGTTTAACGTTAAGTCTAGACCCGTTTGAGTGTGTGTGTGTGTGTGTGTGTGTGTTCTAACCTGCTGTGTGGTGGCTAGACAGTACTCTGCAGTACTGAGGATGCTACAGATGAGACACAGCTCCTCTACATTGAACTTAGCAGCCTCCGAACCCTCCTTCTCCTGCAGTAGACTCTTGATGGTCAGTCCTCCACTATTACTGCTAGTCCTGAGAGACAGAGACCGAGAGAGACAAAGCATCTAAATAGTTTTAACTAGCTTCCTTTTCTCATGAATTAAAGACAGAAGTCTGCACACATGAGCTCTAAAGGGAAAACACTGGGACCTAGTGTGAACTGACAAGGAGAAACTCCTGGACCTAGTTATAGGTTATTATTCAAAGAAAGTTTTGGATAACTGAGGACACAGCCAGAAACATACACACACAGACAGGGGGGGCAGTGTTACCATGGCTAAACCGCCTCCCTCTCATTATTAAATGCCACAACCGAAACTTCTGGGAAAACCACAACACAGCTCCAACCCCCCAGAAGAGCCAGCATTAAAACTCCACAAGACAATACATACACTACGCCACACAAGAGGTCTGTGTGGGTGTGTGTGTATCAACCCCAGTGAATAATAGGGCTTATGTGGCCATCGAGCCAAAGATGTTTTGGCTCATGAAGTATTAGGCCTCACCGCGATGTAAACCTCCAGAACCACATGACATACAAACAAAGATGATCAAACACAGTGACGACTAAACACGTAAAATGATCAAACAAACCCCTGAGAATGAGGGATCACTCTTCTGAATTAACACACTTTGGCAGATTTCTTCATCAAAAAGGGAATTGAAGCAGATGACAGCATATATCATCCATAAGAATTAGAATCTTGCTTTGACAGAAGCATTTGTCCAAGTCCAGCTCCTAGTAGGCCACAGTTTATACTGGTTGTCATAGTGCCACCTGTGTCAGAATATTTTCCTAACAAAGCCAGAAACCATCCAGAAAATGGTTTGAATGAAAAGTACACAGTGTCCTTCCGGAATCCATACTGGAAGTACTGCAACTTGCATTCCTGGTTCTAGGGCCCAACACAGTATGTGAGCAGCATGAATAAAAAGCACTTACTAAATAATCACTAGACCTACATCCTCACAAATACATCTCATCATCATATCATTATATAGGTAAATTACTTGGGCAGGTTTCCAGACAGTATCTTCCAGGCATACTCTCTGAGGTACTTCTGGAAGATGGTGGTGAGGGCGATCATAGGTTCCCCTGTGCTGAGCTGGGAGCACTGCACCATGCACTTCTTATAGTAGACAAACAGGTCAGCACAGCTGGGCAGCACTGCTCCCCCGTCCTCCGTGCCCGCCTTGGGGGGGCCCTGCGCCCGGAAGTCTGACACAAAACGGTCAATCATCTCCCCCAGGTTCCTGAGAATAGTAACACACACAGCTCAGTGATGACCCCTAGACACCAGCACACACACGCAGGTTGCCGTTTATTGCCATGAATCTTGCCCTGGAGGCAGAACTGAGCGATTTACACTAGATGGCCCAGCTGCAAAGGCTAAATTGTCTCTATCGTAAAACTTTCTGAAAACAAAAAATGAGCTTTTTGTTCTCAATTGAAGGTTTGGCCTGAGGGTTAGCAGTGTGGTTAGGTATAAAATCAAATATTTATGGCTTTGTGGCTGTGCCAGATAGCAACCACTCTGCAGAGCTGCTTCCAGAGCAAGATTCATGACAAATGCCAACCTGCCACACACATCAGTAATGATAAAATGGAAGAGACAGACAGGGTAGGAGATTCTCCCTCTATTGCAGCTGTATTCAATGTCCTTTGATTTCAATGTCTACATGGCTGTTAATGTCTAGTACTTTACCCCCTGCCCATCCACTGTTACTGTAAAATGAAGCCAAGGACAGAAAACAAAATCTACTTTGTATGAACAATCAGGTCACTATTCACTCTCCTGTTGTATCCATTGAGACAAGCTGCTTTGGAAATCTCTGTTGTAGAATTGTCTGGCCCTGTCTGTTGTGACAGAAAACCATAGCCAGATCATGTAAGGCCCAGTCAGCACTAAACACACCAGATATCCAATACTAGGGGCCGCCACGAGACAGACAAGCCCCAGAACCATGTTCCTGGAGAGACCCCACGTCTGTGGTGGAGGGAGGGGGGAGAGGAAATAGAGAAATAGAGTGGGAGAGAGAAACAAAGAGGAGAAAAAAGTGGGAGAGAAAAAGCGGAGAAGGAGTAAAGAGAGAAAAGAACGAACTGCTGCAGCAGCACTTTTCAATCCATCTTTCTCAGCGTCTGTGGTCATGCAGCTAATAGGAACCATTTCTGCCTCAGCAGAGACAGAAAGAAAAACAGGGGACGAAAGAGAGTGAAATGGGGGGGGGGGGGGGGGCTGATGAGGTAGAAAGGAAACGTTCTGGGCACACAGATCTCCAAGCGCGCACACACACACACACACAACTTACTTGTCCTGAGACTCGATGTAGACATAGAGGTGAGGCTCAAAGCACTTGGAAATGATGCCATGGAAGGGGTTGTCAGGAGCCTTGTGCTTCTTGGGCTGGGGAGCGGAAAATGGTCAACAATGTAGGATGTAGTTAATACTCATGATTTCTCTCTTTGGGGATGAGTAGATTTTTCCAAAGTCATCCCTTAAAAAGGTCCTACCGAGATCCTCCAAGAGATATTCCCATCATGAGTCAACATGACACAGGAAATAACCTCAGAAGGTCAGCCTATGCCTATCAAGATCGAAGTTCAGACCGGGTCAAAGGGTCATCTCAAACATGTCTTACCCTATCCAGATCCTCCTCTATCTCTGAACCATCATCTCCAACCTCGTCCTCCAGGAAAGGGTTGGTGGACTCCAGTGGTGGCTCAGGCTTTTTCACCTGAAAACAACACTACAGTCAACAATGATGGCCCAATGGTGTGTGTGTGTGTGTGTATATACAGCACATTCTGAAAGTATTCAGACCCCTTGACTTTCCACTTTGTTACGCTATAGCCTTATTCTAAAATGGATTAAAAAAAAAACATTTTCCTCAATCTAAACACAATACCCCATAATGACAAAGTGAAAACAGGTTTAGAAATGTTGGCAAATGTATTAAAAATAAAAAACAGAAATACTTTATTTACATATGTATTCAGACCCTTTGCTAGGAGACTCAAAATTGAGCTCAGGTGTATCCTGTTTCAAATGATCATCCTTGAGACGTTTCTACAACTTGATCGGAGTCCACCTGTGCTAAATTCAATTGATTGGACATGATTTGGAAAGGCATACAACTGTCTATATAAGGCCCCACAGTTGACAGTACATGTCAGAGCAAAAACCAAGCCATGAGGTCGAACGAATTGTCCGTAGAGCGCCGAGACAGGATTGTGTCAAGTTTAGAACCACCAAGACTCTTCCTAGAGCTGGCTGCCTGGCCAAGCTGAGAAAATGGGGGGAGAAGGGCTTTGGTCAGGGAAGTGACCAAGACCCTGATGGTCACTCTGAAAGAGCTCCAGAGTTCCTCAGAGGAGATGTGAGAACCTTCCAGAAGGACAACCATCTCTGCAGTTCTCCACCAATCAGGCCTTTATGGTAGAGTGAGTAGATGAAAGCCATTCCTCAGTAAAAAGCACATGAAAGCCCGCTTGGAGTTTGCCAGAAGTCACCTTGAAGGACTCTCAAACCATGAGAAACAAGATTCTCTCGTCTGATGAAACCAAGATTGAACTCTTTGGTCTGAATAGCAAGCTTCACCTCTGGCACCATCCTTACGGTGAAGCATGGTGGTGGCAGCATCATGCTGTGGGGATGTTTTTCAGTGGCAGGGACTGGGAGACTAGTCAGGATCGAGGGAAAGATAAACAGAGTAAGGTACAGAGAGATCCTTGATAAAAAACCTGCTCCCGAGCGCTCAGGACCTCAGACCTGGGCGAAGGTTCACCTTCCAACAGGACAACAACCCTAAGCACACAGCCAAGACAACGCAGGATTGGCTTCAGGACAAGTCTCTGAATGTCCTTGATTGGCCTAGCTAGAGCCCGGACTTGAATCCGATCAAACATCTCTGGAGAGATCTGAAAATAGCTGTACAGCAACGCTCCCCATCCAACCTGACAGAGCTTGAGAGGATCTGCAGAGAAGAATGGTAGAAACTCCCCAAATACAGGTGTGCCAAATTTGTAGCGTCATACCCAAGAAGACTCAAGGCTGTAATCGCTGCCAAATGTGCTTCAACAAAGTACTGAGTAAAGGGTCTGAATACTTATGTAAAAAGTTTGAAAGAAAACTGTATTTACTTTGTCATTTTGGGTATTGTGTGTAGTTTGATGAAAACTATTTAATCCATTTTAGAATAAGGCTGTAGTGTAACAACATTTTGAAAAAGTCAAAGTGTATGAAAACCTTCCGAATGCACTGTGTGTGTGTGTGTGTGTGTGTGTCTAACCCCGGGCACGTCGGTGAGGGTGCACCCAGAGAAGCGCTTGGCGAGCAGCCCCTCGAAGTTGGTGGTCCTCTGAATGGCAAACAGAAGCAGCTTGACCTCAATCTCTTTGGCCCGCGTCCGCATTACTTTGGCCAGCTCTGTCCTGGATGACACAGAGACACATAGGGTCGTCAATACGTCACATTGCAGCATGAATGACTGATCGCAGGTCAGTGCTCATGTAGGCTAACAAAGACTAAATCAACTGTCTACTGAATAGTGTTGGGATGATAGAGGAGCTATCAAAATAAATAAAGAGAATCACACACACATATATATATATATATAACTCCCAGTAACTTATTGGGTAAAACTCTCTAGGTATAGAGAGAGTGTGCAACTATTTATTTGTATATAGTAGCTTCCAGTTTATTTGCCGTTAGTCAACAAATTGGATGCAGTCTATCACAGTGTAATCCGTTTTGTCACCAAAGCCCCATATTCTACCCACCATTGCGACCTGTACGCTCTCGTTGGCTGACCCTCGCTTCATACTCGTCGCCAAACCCACTGGCTCCATGTCATCTACAAGACCCTGCTAGGTAAAGTCCCCCCTTATCTCAGCTCGCTGGTCACCATAGCATCTCCCACCTGTAGCACGCGCTCCAGCAGGTATATCTCTCTAGTCACCCCCAAAACCAATTATTTCTTTGGCCGCCTCTCCTTCCAGTTCTCTGCTGCCAATGACTGGAACGAACTACAAAAATCTCTGAAACTGGAAACACTTATCTCCCTCACTAGCTTTAAGCACCAACTGTCAGAGCAGCTCACAGATTACTGCACCTGTACATAGCCCACCTATAATTTAGCCCAAACAACTACCTCTTTCCCTACTGTATTTAATTTATTTATTTATTTTGCTCCTTTGCACCCCATTATTTTTTATTTCTACTTTGCACATTCTTCCACTGCAAAACTACCATTCCAGTGTTTTACTTGCTATATTGTATTTACTTCGCCACCATGGCCTTTTTTTGCCTTTACCTCCCTTATCTCACCTCATTTGCTCACATCGTATATAGACTTGTTTATACTGTATTATTGACTGTATGTTTGTTTTACTCCATGTGTAACTCTGTCGTTGTATGTGTCGAACTGCTTTGCTTTATCTTGGCCAGGTCGCAATTGTAAATGAGAACTTGTTCTCAACTTGCCAACCTAGTTAAATAAAGGTGAAAAATAAAAATAAAATTAAAAAAAGTCAGCACCTCCACACAGAATAATTCCCTGTGCTCCAGCTCATACATTTTATTAGGGGATGATAGAGCACAACTATTACAATAGTTGATAGAATGTGTAGACAGTGAGGCACTGGCTGTCTCAACAATTTCCAGCACAGGGGGTGTGTGTGTGGATACCTGGTGATGTGGCAGAACTCGACAGCGATGCGTTCGGTCATACGCCACTCTTCAGGAAACATGCGTCCGTACTTCTCCTCATAGTCCACCAGCTGACGCTTAATCCAGGCGTAGCGCCGGTCGATCTTATCCAGCCAAGCTACCTGGGTCAGTAGACAAACACACTTTCAGGTCAAATCAAATCAAATCAAATCAAATCAAATTTTATTTGTCACATACACATGGTTAGCAGATGTTAATGCGAGTGTAGCGAAATGCTTGTGCTTCTAGTTCCGACAATGCAGTAATAACAAGTAATCTAACTAACAATTCCAAAACTACTGTCTTATACACAGTGTAAGGGGATAAAGAATATGTACATAAGGATATATGAATGAGTGATGGTACAGAGCAGCATAGGCAAGATACAGTAGATGGTATCGGGTACAGTATGTACAAATGAGATGAGTATGTAAACAAAGTGGCATAGTATAGTATAAAGTGGCTAGTGATACATGTATTACATAAGGATACCGTCGATGATATAGAGTACAGTATATACGTATGCGTATGAGATGAATAATGTAGGGTAAGTAACATTTATATAAGGTAGCATTGTTTAAAGTGGCTAGTGATATATTTACATCATTTCCCATCAATTCCCATTAATTAAAGTGGCTGGAGTTGAGTCAGTGTCAGTGTGTTGGCAGCAGCCACTCAGTGTTAGTGGTGGCTGTTTAACAGTCTGATGGCCTTGAGATAGAAGCTGTTTTTCAGTCTCTCGGTCCCAGCTTTGATGCACCTGTACTGACCTCGCCTTCTGGATGATAGCGGGGTGAACAGGCAGTGGCTCGGGTGGTTGATGTCCTTGATGATCTTTATGGCCTTCCTGTGACATCGGGTGGTGTAGGTGTCCTGGAGGGCAGGTAGTTTGCCCCCGGTGATGCGTTGTGCAGACCTCACTACCCTCTGGAGAGCCTTACGGTTGAGGGCGGTGCAGTTGCCATACCAGGCGGTGATACAGCCCGCCAGGATGCTCTCGATTGTGCATCTGTAGAAGTTTGTGAGTGCTTTTGGTGACAAGCCGAATTTCTTCAGCCTCCTGAGGTTGAAGAGGCGCTGCTGCGCCTTCTTCACGATGCTGTCTGTGTGAGTGGACCAATTCAGTTTGTCTGTGATTAAAGTGTAACTGGAAAAAGATCAAATTCCAAGTTCATGCTTCAAAACCAACTTTATAAGAGGTTTTAAAGATATGGAATTTTGAGTAAAATATAACCTGATGTACAGTGAGGCATTGTTGGCAGAATAGGTGGATGCAGTTCAATGCATGATTAATATAATTCACCAATACATGTTTTGGTAGTCCAAAACAATATTGCTATCAGTTCGTAAATCACAGCTGCCGCCACCCATTCAGGACACACAATTTCAATGACTCAATATTTTGAACAAAAACGAACGACTGTAACTAAGGCTGGGAATGTCAATACAATCAAACTAGGAAAGGCAATGACCACAAGTCAGTCATTATGTGGCTAATAGGCTAGGGCACATGTCAAACAAGGCCCGCGGTCCTGTAAATAAGTCAACAGTTGAGTCATCGACAGTGCTTTCGGAAAGTTCAGACCAATACCTTTTCCACCTTTTGTTACATTACAGCCTTATTCTAACATTTATAAAATAGTTATTTCCCCCCTCAAACTACACACAATACCCCATAAGGACAAAGCAAACTGTTTTTTGTTTTTTTGGCAGCGATTAGAGCCTCGAGTCTTCTTGGGTATGACGCTACAAGCTTGGCACACCTGTATTTGGTGAGTTTCTCCCATTCTTCTGTGCAGATCCTCTCAAGCTCTGTCAGGTTGGATGGGGAGCGTTGCTGCACAGCTATTTTCATGTCTCTCCAGAGATGTTCGATCTGGTTCAAGTCCTGACTCTGGTTGGGCCAATCAAGGACATTCAGAGACTTGTCCCAAAGCCAATCCTGTGTTGTCTTGGCTGTGTGCTTAGGGTCTTTGTCCTGTTGGAAGGTCCCGAGCACTCTGGAGCAGGTTTTCATCAAGGATCTCTCAATCAGTTATCAAAACGTGAGTTGGAAAAAGCATGCATTAGCAGGCAAGCTGCAGAACGATGAGCAGGGTACTATTCCCCATCGCTTATCAGTGCAATTTTGACAGCCAACTAGCTAAAATGTTTGAAAGGGTTTACCTAATGTTCCCTCATTAGATTTTAGCTCTTCTCCCTCTGGCTAGTGTTAGTTGTTGATCTTGTTGATGTGCATAGGCAACTGAGAGAGCCTACCTTTTCATGTTTTTTTGATCAATAAGACTGTAGTTCCCTAATGTAAGAGGACTCCCATGGTATTTACATATTTGCAGAAATCCATTCAGGTGTATTTTGTGGCTTTTGGCAAATGCATTCTAATGATCTAAAGCTGTGCTGTTGCTACACCCTGTAAACACAGTCCAGTTCAAAGTGAATGATGGCAGGCCCGTGTGGCAAATGGCTTGTTAACACATAGGCCTAGGTCATGGGTCATGGACAAGACAGATGTTTTTATTAGGTATTATTTGCTGCAGTGTCTATTAATTGTCCAAACGCAAGGCGACATTTTCACAAATGCCTTACTGGACGTCATTCCCAAACATTCTATGAATTTATGAAAATGGGAAAATGACCATATCTAAGTGCTTGCTTGTCAGAAAATTGTATTCTTCCTGGGGGTGTTTATGAACAGATTTGAATAAGATTATGTTGCTAAAACGCTGTCAGTTCCACTTTAATGCTTAGCAGTACAATAAACTGAAACTCACGTCCTGGTTCTCCTGGAAGAGCACCATGTACTCAGAGAGGTGCTGTCTGATGAACTTCTTGATGATCTCCTGTTTGATGCGAGGGTCCAAGACGTTGGCCACCAGACAGGCATCCCTCAGAACGTTACTGGGTCCCCCTGTTCTCTGGGGATATAGAGTACACACACAAAATACCTTGGGGTAACACACACACAATTATAATATACATTATATAATGTATAGTCAGTCATACATATACAATTGTTTAATGAAGCTCATATGATAACACACAAGGCATTCATAGCACAAAAATATTCACCTTTGACCCCTGAGCGGGGAAGGCCTCTTCGAAGTCTGCCAGGATCTGAGTCCCCAGCTCACTTTGGGCTGCTTTCACCCTGTGGATGACACAAACAGTGGAGAAACATTGAGAAAACATTGCCATCGTGAAAGCTGGAACTGGGTATAGAGCTGGTGTAGCATAACTGTAGATATTTTCATAATGCAACGGTTTCCCAAATGGTAGCTAGGTTGAGAGGGACCCACTGGTAAGTCGTGACTGACTGCTTTCAGGCCGTGGCAAAACTGGCATGACTTGGGCCAGTGGTTGTGTTAACTAATTGGGTCAGAGATATTCCAGAAGTCTTTATTGGGTCACACAGTGCATCACATAGTTCCATGGTGGGAACCAGAACCACTGGCTTAAGAGGAGAGGACACACAGGCACATACCCATGGTGAGAACTAGAACCACTGGCCTAATGTGATGAGTGAATTTGGTAGGGCATTTTGAGTCCAATCCTAGAGCAACAAGAAGAACCTTCCAGAATAAACCAGATGGATGCCATGCCACAGGGCAGGCAGTGCCCTGCAGATGCCCCTGACAATCAGTCAGACCCACGCTACAGCTGTCCTTCTGTCTGGTCATCCCTCCATTTATGTTTGTCAATTTCTTCTGAAGACTGTTTATTTTTTTCTCCCATTTACCCTTTTCCAGATAACAAAGCAGTGGTGGTCAGAGAGTGTGTGGGTGGCTTTGAATGATATTGGACACACAGACACAAGCCTGGATAAACATAAAAGTTTATGGAAGAAAAAAAACATTAAAATGACCCCTCCCACACACACACACAAACACACTTCCTTACTCTCCTAAATTCATGTTCTTATCATCCACTCCAAGGCAAACAGAGCAGATAGCCTAGCTAGCTCCCCCGGCCAGAGAGACACAGGGACTAGCTGGGTTGAGGGCTGAACACAGACCGTACTCTGGTATGGGGTCTGGACTAGTGCTTAACACAACCCACAACTGATCCTGTGAAGGGGAAAGAAGAGGGAGAACAAAGGCCTACTTTTCAATCACACACAAAGAAACACTCGTTCTCTCTCAAACACAATTTTCCTATCCGGCACACACACACACTCTCTCTCTCAAACACACCCAGCAGAAGGAAAGCCCGAGCCCTCAGTGGAAAGAAATGTCTGCATAAAAAAGTTCCTATTCAGTACATTCCTTCCTGTGTATTTCAGCAGCCTGCAGCCTCCTCTCCTCCCTCAGTAAATATTAAACAGGATCTGATTCTGATGAGCACAACAGAATACCTCTGGGATCTACAGGCTTGGCCTGGCTGCAGTCTAAATTATTGATTGAGGACCTCTTTGTAGTTGAATGTGATTGCTTTTATTAAATATGTTTAATTTTGTTTATTGTGCTGAATTATATTGTTTTATACACACACACACACACATACACACACACACACACACATATATATGTATGTAGTTTAAATGTGTAATGTGTACAGGGCTCTTGTAAAATAGATGTTTAATTTCAATGTGACTCCCTGTTTAAATAAAATAGCAATACTGTTAGGGAGAGCACCAATAATTAAAAAAAAACAGTGGCGTTAGGGATGAATACAATAATGACAGGAACATTGAGGTGACTGGGAAATACAGTATGATGCATGCAAGATCGAGCTGTGTTTGTTTGAAATACTGATTGTTTCCCTACAGTATTACTGGTACAGTGTTATGGTCAGTTCAGAAAGGGAATGTGTTTGAGCATGGCGTGTGTGTGCGTGTGTGGTTACCTCTCTGAGAGCTGTCTGATCTGAGGGATGCCCATGTATTTGTGGAAGTGTTCCAGCACGTTGACCACCCCCTGTAGCAGGTTAGCCACCTCGCCATACTGCCTCCTCCTCGTCATGGCCCTGGGACACACACAGAACACATCACCTGCAGATCTAGCTTAGAGTCCTGTCTAGTGGCTATGCATTTCTATTTGATTTATTTCACCTTTATTTAACCAGGTAGGCTAGTTGAGAACAAGTTCTCAAGCAGCCACTTCAACATGTAGTCAATGGTATATGTGCCAAACTAAGACAGACCCAGCACCTTGGCTTGAGGCAGTAAAAGTGCACAATGGTTTCCAATGATCTTTAGTATTCCTTTCTATGTGCCAACTGATAACTCGAGATGCACATACAGAGGTACATTTTCGCACAAATCTTCCATTGACAACAACGCATGTATTACAAGAAAGTCTGAGTTGCCCACAAATATTTAACTTAGGAGTCATCCCTGTGTAACTTCTCGATGGGTGCTTTTCAAACAGTTGGCCCTTTCCTCCATGCCCATAGGTGGCACTGTGAGTACCCACTCTAGAGAGTCAACGCCCCCGGCCAGCATGTGCAGGTGGTTGAGGGTGGTGATGGAGGTGGTCAGGTGACGCTTAGCATGGTCCAGCTGTTTGATGTCCCGCGTTATCTCTTTGACCTGAGAGAGGGGGGTAGAGAGAGGATGAAGGGAAAGAGAAAGGAGATAGAAGGGGTGAGAGAGGACACAAATGAGAGAGAGACGAGGGATGAGAAAGAGGGGGGAGGTGAGGGTGAGAGAGAGACGAGGGATGAGAGAGGGAGGAGGTGAGGGTGAGAGAGAGACGAGGGATGAGAAAGAGGGGGAGGTGAGGGTGAGTGAGAGAGAGACGAGGGATGAGAAAGAGGGAGAGAGAGAGAGACGAGAGATGAGAAAGAGGGGGGAGGTGAGGGTGAGAGAGACGAGAGATGAGAAAGAGGGGGGAGGTGAGGGTGAGAGAGAGACGAGGGATGAGAAAGAGGGGGGAGGTGAGGGTGAGAGAGAGACGAGGGATGAGAAAGAGGGGGGAGGTGAGGGTGAGAGAGAGACGAGGGATGAGAGAGGGGGGAGGTGAGGGTGAGAGAGAGAGACGAGGGATGAGAAAGAGAGGGGGGAGGTGAGGGTGAGTGAGAGAGAGACGAGGGATGAGAAAGAGGGGGGAGGTGAGGGTGAGAGAGACGAGAGATGAGAAAGAGGGGGAGGTGAGGGTGAGAGAGAGACGAGGGATGAGAAAGTGGGGGGAGGTGAGGGTGAGAGAGATGAAGGATGAGAAAGAGGGGGGAGGTGAGGGTGAGAGAGATGAGGGATGAGAAAGAGGGGGGAGGTGAGGGTGAGAGAGACGAGGGATGAGAAAGAGGGGGGAAGTGAGGGTGAGAGAGAGATGAGAAAGAGGGGGAGGTGAGGGTGAGAAAGACGAGGGATGAGAAAGAGGGGGGAAGTGAGGGTGAGAGAGAGTGACGAGGGATGAGAAAGAGGGGGAGAGAGAGAGAGACGAGAGATGAGAAAGAGGGGGGAGGTGAGGGTTAGAGAGACGAGAGATGAGAAAGAGGGGGGAGGTGAGGGTGAGAGAGAGACGAGGGATGAGAAAGAGGGGGGAGGTGAGGGTGAGAGAGATGAAGGATGAGAAAGAGGGGGGAGGTGAGGGTGAGAGAGACGAGGGATGAGAAAGAGGGGGGAAGTGAGGGTGAGAGAGAGATGAGAAAGAGGGGGAGGTGAGGGTGAGAGAGACGAGGGATGAGAAAGAGGGGGGAGGTGAGGGTGAGAGAGAGTGACGAGGGATGAGAAAGAGGGGAGAGGTGAGGGTGAGAGAGAGAGAGAGAGAGAGAGAGATGAGAAAGAGGGGAGCGGTGAGGGTGAGAGAGAGAGAGATGAGAAAGAGGGGGAGGTGAGGGTGAGAGAGACGAGGGATGAGAAAGAGGGGGGAGGTGAGGGTGAGAGAGTGACGAGGGATGAGAAAGAGGGGGGAGGTGAGGGTGAGAGAGTGACGAGGGATGAGAAAGAGGGGAGAGGTGAGGGTGAGAGAGAGAGAGAGATGAGAAAGAGGGGAGAGGTGAGGGTGAGAGAGAGAGAGAGAGATGAGAAAGAGGGGGAGGTGAGGGTGAGAGAGACGAGAGATGAGAAAGAGGGGGGAGGTGAGGGTGAGAGAGAGAGCGCGTGGAAGGGAGATGGAAGAGTAAGACATACCTGTTTGAGTTGACACATAATTGCTACAACATACACATTGGGTTCCCCTCTCCCTGTTTACCCACCCAATCCAGCGTCCTTCCTGCGACCCCCCACGTAATGTTCTTCTATCCTTCTGGGCACCTAAAATACATTTCAATTCAAAATCCTAACCCGTAAACCTAATCCTAATTGTAACCCTAGCCCTAAACCTAACTCCTAAACTTAAAATAGCCTTCGTCCTCCTGGGGACATGGGAAATGTCCCCACGGTGGAGAATTTTCCTTGTTTTACTGTTCTTGTGGGGAATTTGGGGGATTTTAGGTCTAACCCACACACACCAGGAGAATTACCTCCACTCATAACAACACTACATGTCCCAAGAGGATGTCAGAGGGGGCACCCTCAGTCACACACACCCTAAAGCTTTAGACAGGGTAGACAAGATGGCTCCTGTGAGGTGGTCTGGCTGTGTTTTGTTTGTTTACTCACCATTTGCTCGGATTTCTCAGCCTTGTCCTTAATGTCTTTGATTTTGCCAAAGAGCTGGCCGATGGCTACCTGGGCCTCTGCCAGTGCCTGGGAGAGAGAGAAAGAAAGAAAAAGAGAGACAGGTTTGAAAGATGTCATTTAGGTACCAGCAATCTCTAAAGAAGTTTACTTTCTGGCAGACATCTCTTCAGACACATTGGGATGAAGCTGACATCTAGCATTAAGGCAAAGAGGGATTATTTTCAACTTCTAGCCTGGTACCAGATCTGTTTGTTTGCCGTGACAATGGCCATAGGAGTTGGCAAGACAGCAAAATAGACTTGGGACCAGACTATTTAGTCTCTCCTTACAGCAGGCCAGAAGCAAGTATTCACGCAAGAATTTGGCTCTGGGTTTGGAGATTACAGGCTAATCAAACCAATCACTATATCTTATTTAGTAGGAAAACCCAGGGACATTCTGGAGTCATGCTATTCTCCTCTCTTCCTCGTCAGGTCGTATTTATAGCGCCTCATCAGGGGGATGGAAAACCAAACAAAATGGCGTGATGAGAAACCAGTAGGAACGGCGTGGGGATGAGAAACCTCTCCCACAGTTTGCTCTCACATTCCAGTTGGTAAGAAGAGCGGTCTCTCCCTACTGCCAACCGATGCACAGAGAGAGAGATGTCCAACTACTCATTCCCAACCCAATAGCCATGGATTTGAACCCCAACAACCCATGTTATAGACTGACTGACTAATGGAATAGCCAGTGGACCTGCTTATGACATGTGTTATAACATCGCTTATAGAGAGAGGTGCAAAGCAAAATGTCAAATAAAGTGCAACTCTGATCAAAAGATGAATCTCTAACTCTCTCAAAATGTAGGCCTAGTAACTAGTGTTTGGCCACAAATTCTTGAAACAATCAGAGTGGAGGGGAACAGAGTGGTGCTTCTTTCACAGAGAAGTAAACTAATTGCTATGTTTCCCTTTTAGGCCACACAGCTGGGCTTTGATGGTCTGAGCTGGGCTTTGGCACTGCCATCCAATGCCTGGGTAATTGGGGGTAGCTGGTCCCAACACTGGTCCAGCGTGGGGTGTCTGTGTCTGTGGGGGGCCTCTCCTCTCCTTCTCACAGATGGAATCCTAACAGCCGGCACCAGCTGCCCAAGGAATGTACCACTTTTACAAGGCTCTTCAAAAACGCAAGTGGACGAACAGGGCAAATGCAAACACACACAATCTGCGTTGTTGACCGCGGTGGATTCCTTTTTGGCTCTGCAGGAAGCAGCATCTATTCTGTTTAGAGGCCTAGCATGATGACAGGGTCACAGAGCCAGACAAGGTCTCACACACACACACACACACACACACCTTTCAGTTAAACCAGCAGGCATGGAGGACAGGCTCTGATAATAACCATGTAGTCCATCTGTTACCAGGAAAAAGTGAGGAAAGTCTGGGGCAGGAAGCTGAGAACCTTGGTCGGTCATGACCTGTTGAGGGTTGCCACTGGCCAGGACGATCAACATACTTTGAATACTTTACAAAATGCTTCCTTTCCGCCTTACTTCCTTGAGCTTACCATTGACTGATCTATATCTGATTAAATAAGTGAAAGAAAGGTCTCAACCGTAACTGCTTCCACCAATCCAACCCTCTCAGATCTTTGATTACCTCAGGGAGGGAGGGCGGGAGGATGTTATTTTGATTCAAACAGGCCCCTAGAGACAAACTACCTCTAACCACCTTAAGAACCCACCAGAATACTAATTCCAAAGCCCCTCATTCACAACAACCTAAGGCCCAATCAAACAACCAATACCAAGAACACACACAGACACACACACTAAGTAGAGTCCATAGTCTGAAGACCTTGATAAAGAATTAGACTGGAGAAGCTGCTCAGTGAGCCAGCCTGTCTGGCCTCTCTTCTCCAAATGTTAATTTCCTACATTTAGCCTAATCGCCAAAGTGTCTGAGCATTGGGAAAGGAGTGGGGAGACCACAGCCCAGCACACTTCTGCCTGGCTGAGATCGCTATCTTTACTACGCCCACATCCATCCCCTGTTCCAACCCAGTCCCAGACGGGGAGAGGCCATATTTCAACCCTGCAGAAATAGAGCACTGTCTGCCACACATGTGGACTCTATTTGGGGATTTTTGGAGGAGGAGGGGAAGCCAGGGGGCGGTTAGAGGGGGGTTTCTTCACTGACAGATATGAAGAGATGTGGATGTACCCCACAATGACAAGTCACACATTCCTCCTATCCACAGACCCTGTAGTTTATGGGGTAAGCCTAGGTTGTACATTTATTATTTATTTATTGAACAAAGCAAAGTGAGTTAAGAACAAATTCTTATTTACAATGACGGCCTACCCCGGCCAAACCCTCCCTAAACCCGGACGACGCTGAGCTAATTGTGCACCGCCCTATGGGACTCCCGATAACAGCCGGTTGTGATACGGCCCGGGATCAACCCCGGGTCTGTAGTGACGCCTCTAGCAGTGCAATGCAGTGCCTTAGACCGCAGTGCCACTCGGTCCCCCTGAAATAGTGAATGAATACATATTGAACATGCAAAAAACAGCATACAAGGCATTCTTCATATGTACATAGCTGAACAATCACATACATTTGTTAAGAAAGCAAACAGGCGAGGCAACAATAAGTAGCCAATTGTCTGAACTAAGTACTCCATGATAACAAGGACAGAAATATGTTCTGATTTATTACAGGAGAGGGCAAAGCCATTGAGAATCCAGTATATACAGCTGGATGCTTGGTCCATAGAAATAGAATGAGCATTGGTTTGTATGGGCATGTCCATTCTAGTCAATCTATTTCTGTGGTTGGGTGGGCCACACGTGTGTCCAAATTACATGGTAACCATCACATTAACCCAGTGTTAAAGGATATGTTCATATTGTTTTGGGGAACAGGCAACAGCAACACATCAACATCAAACAGAGAATGAGAAAGAGAAAGCGAGGGAGAGAGGAAGAGGGTAATCGAGAGTTTTCCGTACTGCATGTAATATATTGTGTTTTGTGTGCTTAGGTCACAAAATTAATTTCCATGTAAGTGGACAATAAAGTATATTGTATGAAAAACCGAGAAACAAAGAAAAGATAGGAAGGGATACACCGCAGATGAAAGAGCAGAGAACCCAACTTGAAGCAGTAAACCTCCCTTCCTGAGTTTAGATGAAATATTTATGTTATGTTTGCTTCTCAAGGAGGTTCCCATTCCGTCTCAGTGTTCCTAATAAGTACATCCAGATGCTAGGAGCTACAGTAACACATCTGCAACACACACACGTAAGACATTTGCATGGACACACACACACAATAGCCATAACCCATCCACATGACGCCCGGGCGGATCCCCACCCGCTGCCTCGTTGACGACCATAAAGCCCCACAGCTGACCTGACCATGTGGGGACATCAAGCTGCACATGGGAAAAGTTTGGTGCTTAGCTGAATAATGGCTATGGTGACTGAGCTATGCAAGCTCAATGCTGTTAACATTTTCTGGCATGAATGGCTAGGCTACGTGTAATTGATAACAAATGTTGGTTTGTGAATGAGCCTCTCTAGCCTAGTGACTAGAGTGTTGGGCCAGTAACCAGAAGGTTGCTGGATCGAATCCCAGAGCTGACAAGGTAAAAATCTGTCGTTCTGCCCCTGCCTGAGCAAGGTATTTTAACTCTGTTCCCCGGGCGCAGAAGACGTGGATGTCCCTGGGCGACACTCAGGAAGGGGCTCCCGAGTGGCGCAGTAGTCTAAGGCACTGCATCTAAGTGCAAGAGGTGTCACTGCAGTCCCTGGTTCGAATCCAGGCTGCATCACTTCCCATGATTGGGAAGTGCACAATCGGCCCAGCGTCACCTGGGTAGGCTGTCATTGTAAATAAGAATTACTTCTTAACTGACTTGCCTAGTTAAATAAAATATTTTTAAAAAGTCAATTAAGGCAACCCCCCCCCCCCCGCGCCTGCCTCTCTGATTCAGAGGGGTTGGGTTAAATGCGGAAGTTGAATACATTCAGTTGGACAACTGACTAGGTATCCTCCTTTCCCCACTCCCATAACGTCCCACCCTCCCCCAAAACTGAGCCTCTGCAACTCACTCTCCCATACTGACTCATTGCTTGTTGAGAACAATTAATCAATTTCCTCAGGGCAGAAATAACTTCCCCTTTTAGTTTTGGCTGCATAGTATCATAATCAGTATGTCTGAGAGCAAATTGTGAATCACATAAAATTGTTCCCTCTGAGATTGTAAAGACTAAAGAGAATGGCGAGGAATGGAAAAAACTAGAGTTGACTTGGGATTGAGGCAGTTTAAACTGCAGTGAGCCAGAGTGAGACATGTTTGGCCTTCTGGTCCATGTTACCATGACGATAGGCTGGACAGACAAACCACTTGTAGCTACTTTTGACAGCTGCTTAGTAGAAGAGCTAGCGAACAACAACAAACCAGTCAGAACTGCTTATACAAGGAAGAGAAGACTGAATGGAATGTGTGTGTGTGCATGTAATTCCATCAATCAACAACATCAAAGAGCCCCCTCCTAGTTCTAAGACTCTGATATGCACCTACACCAACATACATACACCCAATATCCCTGGCATTCTGATTCCATCTACCCCTTGCCTGGGGATTGGGCATCTGAAGCAGACACCTCCATCCCCACCCTGCTGATCACTGCCAGTCTGCCGCCCCTACAGACTAAATACAAGGGAAATCTTAACAGTCCTTCTCCACCTCAGTTCTTTTTCTTTTCCCTTTCTTTGTCATTAGGAGCGCTCAATTAATTAGGTGGATTTGGCACCTTCGGACACACTCTGCCAAACTAGAGCCCCAGGCGAGCTAAATCAAATCCCGCTCTCCTCTTCTCTCAGTCTCCATCTCTGGCTGTAAAGAACACATCTCCACATTTCTGTCTGCAAATAGGATTTTCCCTCAGCTCTTTGGGAGATGTGGATTGTTCAGTGGGCCTCAGCTACGAGACCACAAGACCCAGAAACCCAACGGTAGAGTACAGTGTCATGCTTGCCGTGCCTACCAACCTCATGGGTTAGTGGATTCTGTCCAGAACACTTCTGATAATCCAGTGGAAACAGAGCAGGACGGGACCACCATCCCAGAAACACACAACACACACACACACACACAGAAACAGCTCCCCCATCAGGTGTCACGCCTCAAAACCACAGTTCCCTGACAGAGCGAGAGTCTGAGTTAAATCAAGGCTTTTTTCTGACTTTCTCAGACGAGAAATGGCGGGACACCAAGCCACAGGTCCAAATGTAATCCCTGAATAATGAAGGGTAATCTTTTCCTTTAAGACAGCAGTAGTTCTAACAGTAGGGAATGAGATGGTTCTGACTCATCCTGTCCTTTTCCATGGTATTAGTGAGGACAGAGGAACAGAAAAAGGAGCACCAACATATTTGTCTGGGTTAGAAGGACTAATCCTGGGGAAAAGGTTGCAAAACATAATCTCAACCAGTCTGTTGGAGGGGTGATGTGTGTGTATGTGTGTAGTCAGTGTGAGACTGAAGCAACATGCTACAGTCTTGTAGCCCCAAAGTCAACCCTCTGTGGGGGCCCGCCAGTGTAGACTGACTGGCCGGTCTCTCTCGTCACCAAAAGGCCCTACTGTGTCTAACAGTAAACTGCTACTGCTATTCATCTGTCACAGCATGCTGTCGCTGAGCCCAGTGCTTAAAGCCAAGCATAACAAAACACTGCCTGCCACACACACACACACATTACCCCCCCTTCCAAACATGAGCTTACACATGCACACAGCTTAGTCCTTAATTAGCTCATTAATAACAACCAACCAACAACCAAACTATTTACACAGTCAGGGGCAGTTTCTAGGAAAATTAACCAATAACAACACACTGAAGAGTAATCCCCTCACTCACCTGTCTGCCATCCTGCCCCACATTGGTCTGACCTCTCACCACCATCCTGATGTTGTCATCCAGACGCCTGAAACACACACACAAAATCAATAATATTATGTCAAACTCATCTTTAAAAAAACGTCAACCAAAACCACTCAATGAAGTCACTCACCGAATCTTCAGACGGATCTTGTTGACCACATCATCTATATTTGCCAGTGACTGTGAGGAAACAGGGGTATCATGATTATCAATTGACCAAAATCTACTCCCCCACATAAAACCAAGTTGCATGGACTGATTTGAATGATGAAGGATCCTTTTCTAATGTTACAAAGGTATGCAGGCAGCGCCACCTACTGGGCATGATTATTACTTTCGACTTGGTCAATCAGACCTTTGTTTTGCTAGGCCATATACATTTCACAAAATGTTTAATGAATTTCATTTTTTGAAATGAAGGTGAGCAAACGACCAAATAAAAATAAGTAAAACACTTTTTAAAAATACTATAGGATCTTTAATTAAAAAGAAAGGAGGACCAAGGCACTCATCATATAATTAATTTACATGCCTTTATTTGTATGGAATGTTCAATAGAAACAAAGTTGTAAAAAATCCGACACGTTTCGGCTACAAGGTCTGTTTGATACGAGCAGGGTGCGCCGCGCTCAGCCGCTTTGCACGGTCACGTGGCAGGCCATAGCCTGGTTCAACACAGGGCAGCTTAATCGAATCCCCTCAATCAGTATTTCGACAGAGCGTGCCTACAACATCAAGGAGCCTTTCCAGGCGAGATTCCCTATAAACACGCCACTTCGATACAACTATGACCGTTAAGTGATTTTTTCATAGCAGGTTAGGAGAACTTACGCAGCAGGTTAGGATAATTAGGTTAAGATTAGGAAAAGGGGCCTCCCAAGTGGCGCAGTGGTCTAAGGCACTGCATCGCAGTGCTAGCTGTGCCACTAGAGATTCTGGGTTCAAGTCCAGGCTCTGTCACGGCCGTGACCGGGAGACCCATGGAGCACAATTGGCCCAGCGTCATCTGGGTTAGGGGAGGATTGTCCCATCTCATACCAGCAACTCCTGTGGCGGCGCCAGGTGTATGGTGTTTCCTCCGGCGGAAGCCGCAAGAAGCAGTGCGGCTTGGTTGGGTTGTGTTTCAAAGGACGCATTGTTCTCGACCTTCGCCTCTCCCGAGTCCATATGGGAGTTGCAGCGATGAGTGTAACTACCAATTGGATACCACGAAAAAGGGGTACAAATTAAAATTACATTTATTTAAAAAATAAAAAAGGTTAGGGAAAATGCTCGCCTAACCTGCTAAGAAAAGTCACGCAGTGTTTTTAGGGAGTCCCTTTCCAGATTGAAGCCAGGAAGACTTCAAGTTTGGTGTCAGCCAGGTGCTAGACTATAACTTTTTTATTATCATGTAACAACATAGTTTTGCTTAGAATCACAGAAGTATCCAAGACTAGAGTGTAACATAAAATAACTTTAGTTTCTTTGAAGTAATGGACTCCAGTCTTACCTGCTCAGTGGGAAACAATGTATTGATGTATTCCACAGCATTAAAATCTGCTCTGTCCAATGGGTCTTGACTGGGGAAAACCTAAGGCATAAAAAAAGATGACTCAATGAATACGTTGTTGGTTCTTCATTGCTTAACACCTAGCCTATACAGTGGTTAATAGCTAGCTAAAGTTACTATCTATGTAGCTAGCCTAACAAACAGTTTTCCTAATGAATTAGAATCAACAACCATGCATTTTGTAAAGAAGGCTGATTTCATGCATTTCACTAATGACATTTTCAGATAATTATCTTACTGTAACTAGGTGATGTTGTACAAAGCTAGCTAGTCTGCTAACTAAGTTAGCTAGAAATACAAAACTATACACTGACAATATGATGACTGTTGACATGTATTAAAAATAGCTAACGTTAGTAGCTAACTAGGATAGCAAGACAGCTAACGTTAGGTAAGCTATCTAGCTCATGCCTGAATACAGACTACCATTTTCATTGTAGATAAGAAACGTATCCTTCTTAGCACATGATTACCTGCTCGATGGCCAACTGCACCTCTGGAGTAAGATGCAAAATAGCCTCCAAATCCTCCGAAAATTCAAATTCTTCCTCCTCCATCATCATGCACAGCTAGCAAACTACCGCAGAAAGCCGAGGCAGGTCACTTCCTTCACCTTGTTCTTCTTCTTCTCTTCTTCTGTGGATTTTAAGTGGCGTTTGGCAACCAACATTAAGGTGTATTACCGTCACTAACTGGATTGGAGCGTGGACCAGAGCCAGGGAAGGTCTACATCCTACCCAATAGTATCGTCTTCCTAAGGAAACTAAATACATAATTAAATGCTACATCGACTGAAGATTTCCCCAAAAGTGCACTTAATCTTGGCTCTTCAACCCCATTACACCTCAAATCTAATAACAATCGCTCTCTTTCCATCCCATATTTCTGACACTGAAATAGAACGTGTTTCACTGTCTCTATCTCCTCCTGACACTGATCGCGCCTCCCAGTCAGATGTTTTCCCACCAATTTCAATGTACTATTGAGCCTTCTGTGTCCCAATCTCATAATTGTTATTACACTTTCCTCCCTTCTCCCTCGGCCTGAGGACCCTCCCTGCCCACACCTTTTAATGACTCTAATACCGGGCGCAGATGATGTGGATGTCGATTAAGGCAGCCCCCCCGCACCTCTCTAATTCAGAGGAGTTGGGTTAAATGTGGAAGTAACATTTCAATTGAATATATTCAGTTGTACAACTGACTAGGTATCCCCCTTTCCCTTTTTTTTTGTCTTCACTTCACTTCCTTTTCCACAACTCTTGCCATTTGTTTTTAACCACTGCTTTTATCAATCCCTTAGCATCTGTTTTACTGATTGACAATTCCATCTCAACATTAGGATGTTTAAGAGTCTGCTTGGCGATAACATCCACCTCCTCATTCACCTCTACTCCCACATGAGCTGGTATGCAGAGGAACATCACAAATATCCCCATCTGTCTCACCCTAAAAAACTCAAACAATACATCCAATCTGCTCCGAAATACAAATTAATTTAAGCTCATCAGCGCTGCACGGCGGTCAGAGCAGATGACTACCCTGTCTGGCCTCACGTCTTCCAGCCACTCTGCAGCCAAGAGTATGGCCATTGATGGGTTCTGACTTCTACACCTGAAATATGAAATATCCTTGTTCATGGTACTGAGGGAGAGAGGGGAATGCATGTTATTGTTATACATCAGGTATCATGTGGAAGGGAGAAGGGCCACGGTCTGGTACAAGTCAACAGGACAGCCGTGAGTTAGGGAGGTGTGAGGAATTTGGGCCGAGGTCAGGTCAGAAGAAGTGAGAAAGAACAGACATCACTAAAGTCTTGTCTAGCAACAGAGGTGTATTGGCTGTCTAGATGTGTAGCAGGAGACTCAGCATAGGAGAAAGGTTTAAATGACACTGCTTCTGTGGGTGAATAAACTTGTTTTGAGCGTTTCATAGTTGTCCGTTAGTTTTTACTCTGTTTATTTAGAACTTAACACAATCAACTCCATTGTGTAAACAGATAAATTATCCGTTGCTCTTTTTGTCACTGCCACCTTAAACCCGGGAACACGAAAAGCTGCACCTGTCCTCCCTGTTTTAGGGTCCTTAGATCCATCTGTTAATATAGTTAAGAAAGCATAGTATTGTGTTCTTAAATGGTAACTTACAACTCCTTCCTCAACAGCTCAAGCAACTCTAGACCTATCACTGGCTGAGGGAGCAACCAAGGTGGGAAGGTCCCCAAGAATACAGCGGCCTCCATCATTCTTAAATGGTAGAAGTTTGGAACCACCAGGACTCTTCCTAGAGCTGGCCGCCCGGCCAAACTGAGCAAATGGGGGGAGAAGGGCTTTGGTCAGTGAGGTGACCAAGACCCCGATGGTCTCTCTGAAAGAGCTCCAGAGTTCCTGTGAAGATGGGAGAACCTTCCAGAATGACAACCATCTCTGCAGCATGCCACCAATCAGGCCTTTATGGTAGAGTGGCCAGACGGAAGCTACTCCATAGTAAAAGGCACATGACAGCCAGCTTGGAGTTTGCCAAAAGGCACTTAAAGGACTCTCAGACCATGAGAAACAAGATTCTCTGGTCTGATAAAACCAATATTAAATTATTTGGCCTGGATGCCAAGCGTCACATCTGGAGGACACCTGGCACCATCCCTATGGTGAAGCATGGTGGTGGCAGGATCATGCTGTGGGAATGTTTTTCAGCGGCAGGGACTGGGAGAATAGTCAGGATTGAGGGAAATATGAACGGAGCAAAGTACAGAGAGATCCTTGATGAAAACCTACTCCAGAGTACTCAGGACCTCAGAATGTGTCGAAGGTTCACCTTACAACATGACAACGACCCTCAGCACACAACCAAGACAACGCAGGAATGGCTTCGGGACAAGTCACTGAATGTCCTTGAGTGACACAGCCAGAGCCCGGACTTAAACCCGATCAAACATCTCTGGATAGACCTTAAAATGGCTGTGCAGCGACGCTCCCCAGACAACCTGACAGAACTTGAGAGGACCTGCAGAGAAGAATGGGAGAAACTCTCCAAATACAGGTGTGCCAAGCTTGTAGCGTCATACCCAAGGAGAATCAATGCTGTAATCTCTGCCAAAGGTGCTTCAACAAAGTACAGAGTAAAGAGACTGAATACATATTTCAGTGTTGTTGCTTTTTTTATGAGAAAACAAATCTAAAAACATTTTTTTGCTTTTTCATCATGGGGTATTGTGTGTAGATTGATGAGGGGGGAAAAAAGATTTATTAAATTTTAGAATAAGGCTGTAACGTAACAAAATGTGGAAAAAGTCAAGGGGTCTGAATACTTAGCTACCTCAATTACGTACCCCTGCACATCGACTAGGTACTGGTACTCCCTGTATATAGCCATGTTATTTTGTCCTCCCTATATATATCCATGTAATTTTTACTCTTTATTTCTATTCATTATTCACTGGGCATTTATTCCTCATGTCACTATTTATATTTTTTATTTGATCTTATCTTTAACTCTGCATTGTTGGAAAAGGACCTGTAAGTAAGCATTTCACTGTTAGTTTTCACCTTTTGTCTATGAAGCATGTGACAAATACAATTCGATTTTACCGTGAGCTGATGCCAGCTGCCAATGTCCGATGTTGATCCTCTGGTATTTCGGTATGGTGAGAGGAAAGGACGTCATGTCTCCATGTCTCCAAAAACATCTGGAATGTTGGTCCTCATGAACTGTATGGAAGCAGCAATGTGTTGGGGAGTGTAAACCATTAGTACCACAGTTATTACATCAACATAACTATAGTTTGTTAATGATAACCATCTCCATAGTTACCTATCAATGATGACAGCCTTTCTAGAATCCACCTTCACCTGGTTTTCCTCCAGGAAGTCAGAGTTAGCGATGACATCTAACACCGAACCCAAACCCGCTGCGCGTGTGCGCCATCCTGCATAAATTTATTTTGCCCCACTGGCAGCTTTGTCTGCCAAGTAGGATGCCACTCCATATTTATGACTTAAAAATGGAGGAGGGAAAACTTGGTTTTGAGGCACACAAATCAAATGAAAGTCTTACTTATCAAATGCAACAACCTTACCTTACTGTAAACAACCAAGTCACAAACCTATAGTATATAAACTATTTACTATTTACATTTTTTTAAATTTTTTTAAATAGGACTTCTCCTCAGTGTACAGTATGAAATTATCTCTTTATGGTTAACCTATGAAGGAGGCTCCAATGACTACAGCTTTCTTTCCCACACAGAACTGGTGGATCTCCTTCTCGTCCTCGTAGCTCTGCAGTATCCTCACTCCCTCCAGCTCAGAGCCAGGACAGCTCAGAGGCCTCGCCTTTAGAGAGGCAGGAATAGAGGGAGACGTGGGTAAAACAACAGCTAACATGCTAATATGCTAGCATAGGACAGAGCAGTAGATAGGCATACAGATTCAGTAGTTTGACATTTAAAATTCAAATGGTCACCAATTCAAATTAGAATGTGATTGTCATGGAAAATATGGTGACAAACGTTGTAGGCCTATAGCTATTGGTGTCCTTTAGGAGTGGTTTCTTTGCAGCAATTTGACCATGAAGGCCTGATTCACAGTCTCCTCTGAACAGTTGATGTTGAGATGTTTCTGTTACTTGAACTCTGTGAAGCATTTATTTGGACTGCAATTTCTGAGGCTGGTAACTCTAATGAACTTATCCTCTGCAGCAGAGGTAACTCTGGGTGTTCCATTCCTGTGGAGGTCCTCATGAGAGCCAGTTTCATCATAGCGTTTGATGGTTTTTGCGATTGCACTTGAAGAAACTTCTTGAAGTTCTTGAAATGTTCTGTATCGACTGACATTCATGTCTTAAAGTAATGATGGCCAGTTGTTTCTCATTGCTTATTTGAGCTGTTCTTGCCATAATATGGGCTTGGTCTTTTACCAAATAGGGCTATATTCTGTATACCCCCCTACCTTGTCACAACACAAATGACTGGATCAAACGCATTAAGGAAAAACATTCAACAAATTAACTTTTAAGAAGGCACACCTGTTAATTGAAATGCATTCCAGATGACTACATCATGAAGCTGGTTGAGAGAATGCCACGAGTGTGCAAAGTTGACATCAAGGCAAATGAGTGGCTATTTGAAGAATCTCAAATATAAAATATATTTGTTTACCACTTTTTGGTTACTACATGATTTCATATGTTATTTCATAGTTTTTATGAATTCCCTATTATTCTATAATGTAGAAAATAATAAAAATAAAGAAAAACTCTTGTATGAGTAGGTGTTCTAAAACTTTTGACCAGTAGTGTACATAATTTTCTCAACGTATTTACTTACTTGAATAGGTTCTCCCAGCCATGTGGATGATTGGAAACAAGGCAGCAACGTTTGTTTGTCACCAGAGCGTTATAGAGCATATTACTGTATACCTGTGAATAAATTCATGAAATGGAGAATGGATTAAACTGATTACCCATTTATAACCAGACCTTCATACAAACTTGCTGTCCTGAATTCTTGACGCACAGTCGAAGGTGCTGCTATATGCTGCCAGCACACCCAAAAGCGAGCCACTCTGGGCGCCTAAGCAGCACGCGACAATTTACCGTGTGCTCGTGTACATGAGCCGCAGGCCTACAATGGAATAATATATTTTGTATCTTACAGTTACAGCAAAAGTAATATAATATTAACAATCTATCCGATTGTGTGATGGGTGTGTGATAAGATCTTAATGTCCATCTTGCAGGTCAGACTCCAGACACACCATCCCAGTGACCTGTAAGAAGCTTGACCCTGGCATTGACTCATATCTGCAATGGGGGAAAATCATATTCCGCAGGGAAAATGTAAAAGGAAGGTTATCTCTGTATTTTTTTCCCACAAATAAGATAATGCAAAGAGGATGGATTAAAGAAGCCATTATTTTTTACATTAAAAGCAAATGCTGTCAAATGGGGAACCATTCTCTCCAAGCACTTTTGTGTTTTCCATCCGATGGCGATGAGATTGCGTGCACTGTCAAAATTGCGAACATAGTTTCCTAGAACAGGCCATTAATTTTCTAAATAACAAACTTTGCTCACCTGTTGTCCTGCCAGGCAATGCACTAGTCCCGAGAAAATGAAACATTGAACGTATCAGACTGTACAATACCGTTGATCGGCTCTTTTATTTTTTAACCAAAGAGTCGTTCGCGCGTGCATCCCAGTCTGTCACGGCGCTGATGGTCCCGAGACGTCCGAGACCTTTTCTACCCACAGCAGCACCAAGAGCCAAACCAAGCTGAACTCGTTTTATCCAAGGGAAATAACATAGCTATATAATCCATACAGTCATACCCCACACCTCCTCTGCACTACACCGCTGATTCAAATAACCAGAGTTGGTTGCACCCAGTATGGGCCCAAGGACCGAGTTTGGGAAATCCTGTCATAGCCCAATATTGTAGCCTACTGGATTTTAAGCCTATCAGTCCATGCACAACCATACATGTAAATTCCAAATAAATTTAATTTACGGAGGATTATGCCTAATAGATTAGGAAAATAAGGAGTCAATATGGATGAGGGAGTAATTATAACTACTACACAAGATAGATATGTATTGTGCAGTAGTAGCCTAATTAGCGGTCATGTATGCAATAACCACACATACCATATATAGGAGTTACAAAATCAATTGCGTGGCCTAATATCTACCATGACCACAAGAAGTCGCCCTTTTCAACACAAAAATCAACCTGCGTCTATTTTGTCTGGTACGTTTCAGGAAAAAAACGATTCCCATAACGCTTTATGAATGAACAGAGGCGGGGCGATAAATTCATGACGCACACTTCAGTGAGTGTAGCTGCACCCGCGTTGACAGCGTAAATATCAGTCCCGAGCAGAGAGAGCGAGCGCGTCAGATCTTTAACAACTTCAGCGCGCGAATTTTCAGACGTTGAATTCTTCAAGTGGAGAAAGACAGACAGGAGTTGGTCGTGGCCATGGAGTTGAATTCAGTGCTTTTGACGGCTGGTGGCTCTATTGGATTTTTTAAACTTGTCAATTGTGGTGTCAGTAAACTCCCTATACCCGAGTCTGCGTGCAGAAACGCCTGGAAATGGAGAAATGTATGCACATCTTTGACACACAGTCTGATAACTGGGATATGGGCTGTACTGTGGTGAGTCGTTTTCCACTGCCATGATGCTTAAAATGTAAAGATACATTGTTTTCAATTAGCCTACTGAAAGCTTATACGTTACAGACTAGTAACTGATATAATAGGTTTTATAATACATTTTTATATGTTGATTTTTGTCGGATAAGGTAACGGAATAATGTGGACAATGTTTTGTTCTGGACTGAATTGTGAAATGTTAAATCAATGAATCTATCTATGGTCATATAAAATGCTTCAGATTCTACTTTTATCTAGCCAACACATATTTTCACTATTCTAATTATGTCAACTTCTCTCCCAATAATTGTTTTGAATAAAATATCAATTTTAATTGCTTTCTGCTTAAGATCGCAACTTAATTTGTCTATTCTTCCCCTACAGTTTTTTCGTACACCCACAGATGGCGGAAGATTTGATAGGAACCCATTCTGTGTTCTCGCATGCGTTGGTTTCTGTATCAATCGGTGAGTGTGTGTGGATGGGCAGAGGTAAAGGGAAGCTTTCCACACATAGCCACAGGAAGTAGGTGTGCTGGAGGTGCTGCAGCTCCCCCTGATAATTTACAATTATTTTGCCAAAATTAGGTTATAACAAATAATTTCCCCCAAAATGATATTACTCCTGTTTAAACAGACACGAATCAAATTATTCAAAATACTACACCAGAGAGCTTAATTTAGCTACAGAGGGTCAATAGCTTCTAAAAAATAGCAGTCGATTCAGTTTTATCACAGGCACGTACAGTTGGGAAGGCTGCAATTTGACCAATACACCCTCCAAATATATAACAGCTTGTTCCGTTGTGGCCAACGCGGACTGATTGAGACAAACACACGCAGGCACTCACACACGCTAGCACACACACTATACACACACGTATATTTTTATATTGTTATATGGTGGTATTATACATTTTGTTGTAAATATGTAGTGGGTTAATGATGTTATTTGATGTACTTTTATTAAGAAAAGTGTTTGTTAATTGTGTGATGTGCCTTAATGTGGACCCCAGGAAGAGTAGCTGGCAGCAGCTAATGGGGAGTTTACTTATAGAGTGTGCGACTCTATTTATTTTTATAGCAGCTAATGGGGAACCATAATAAATACAAATCGATATAACCCATATAAGGATTTTGGAACTTTGACTGTTAAACTCATGGCTACACTAGCAATTTCTGTCAGCCCTGACTTGAGTGGGAACTGCCATCTATTAACTATATATTTCTGTGGTTGGTTACGGCTGCCAGTAAGCATTTCACAAATTTCAAAATACATTCACGAGAAAAACGTGGCCCTACCGTTTGGAAAGCAAATGCCTACGGGTGAAAAGAGAATACTAATCTGTCTGTAGAAGTTAACTTTATTTCTCAACTTTTGAGCGATTCTGAGCGAACAGCACTGATTTTCAAAGTAGCTTATCTTGAGATATTGGCACAAGCACATCAGCCATCACCGGTGAGTAGCCTATGCTTCATCTTCATAATTGAGTCAGTTACTGGACAGTTTATTTTGTACCCTATTCTATATATCAGGGTTTCCGTTAAGAAGATTCGTCGCCGGACACATTTACCGGTCATCCATATGCACTGGGTTCATAACCTATTAGGATGCCCACCCACGCAGCCAGCACAATCAATATATAAATATATTTTTTATTTAACTAGGCAAGTGAGTTAAGAATAAATTATTAATTACAATGATGGCCTACCCCGGGTCAAACCCAGACGTCGATGGGCCCATTGTGCGCCGCTCTATGGGACTCCCAATATCGGCCGGACGTGACGCAGTCTGAATTCAAACCAGCTACTGCAGTGACGCCTCACTGAGGCTCAGGAGCCCTAAATGGGGGACATTAGCCAAATAAGCCACATTTACATGTCGTTAAAAACAGCCTATAACAACTTACAAAAACACTATTCCTTGTGTTTCCTTGTGGGTTATTACTTTCCTAAAGCAACAATTGTCACCCTCACGGTTCAGCTGTCAGAGATTTGAGCACTAAATGCATCATCGTAAGGGATGCATAGGCCTATAGGCTTAGGCGTCCACTGTGATATTAATATTTTTAAAATAAATACAAATGAAGAGAAACTTAGCTCTAGCCCCAGAGAAAGAGAGAGAGGTATGCCGGCGGTATGCTGGCTACCCAGACTATTTGCAACCCCACCCCCTCTTTTACACCACTGCTACTATCTGTTATTATCTATGCATAGTCACTTTAATAACTTTACCTAGTAGTACATATTACCTCAATTACCTTGACTAACCGGTGTCCCCGCACATTGACTCTGTACCGGTACCCCCTGTATATACTCTCGCTATTGTTATTTTACTGCTGCTCTTTGATTACTTGTTACTTTTATTTCTTATTGTTATTCGTATATTTTTGAAACTGCGTTGTTGGTTAGGGGCTTGTATGTAAGCAGTTCACTGTAATGTCTACCTTCACCTGTTGTATTCGGTGCATGTGACTAATACCATTTGATTTGTTTTGAAGCAGTGTGGGACCGAGACTCTACAAACTCATGTTTGTAATGTGACACAATGAGGGGAAAAAAACAGAAATGTTTTTGCCTATATTCTAACCTGCAACACCATGCCCTGTATTCATAAAGTCTCAAAGTAGGGGTGCTGGTCTCGTATCAGTTTATCCTTAATCTAGATTATAATGAATAATATTATATAGAGAGGGGGGACCTGATCCGATATCAGCACTATGACACACTAGGCTTAGTGAAGCTGGCTGGATCAACAGATTAGACCATCAACAACAGAGGCACTGCGATGTGGAACACACACCACCTTCCACGACATGTATATCCTCTATAGATGGACATGTTATGCCACACCAATTCACTGAAAAGCTGGACTCCCTTAATTTTGGCTAAATTGTTTCTTAACTGTCACTCGTGGTTACTGATGCATTCATATGGCCATTTTCTACTATTTGTATGGTTAACTGTCACAATGATCTGTGAGGACCATTATAAGGCAACTATGAAATTGTGTGGATGGATACACTGGACTGAATTTTTTTTTTAAGTCATTTAAAATACAAATTCTTATTTTCAATGACAGCGGGTTAACTGCCTGTTCAGGGGCAGAACGACAGATTTGTACCTTGTCAGCTCGGGGATTTGAACTTGCAACCTTCCAGTTACTAGTCCAATGCTCTAACCACTGACATGCTACCTGACAATGTCTATCTCTCAGGTGATTTCGAACAACACTTTTTGTGTGTGTCAGGCAGCCTATACCCTTCCACTGATCTCTCCCCCAATCTCCCCAACACGCTTCATGTGTCTGACAGCTAAAATTGCTCTGTAGAATGAGAATTAAGCCTGCAGCACAAGTCAAACACCAGACCATAGCTTTCACATTTTTAGAAGTCTCGGCTAGATGGACACAATCTTTACGCCAAGCTTAGAGTAAACCCCAGCAGTACAGCTCCTTTAAATATAACTTCCTCTATTTTGACTTTGACTCTAATTGGCTAGTGTATTGTTTCCCCCAATGGCATGAGTCCATTTAAATGACTGCATGCCACACTATAAACTGCTAATTTATTGGATATGTGCCTTGCTAACAAGGGCTCCAACAAGGGCTCCCTTAGAATTCCAAGGCTTGTTAGCATTCTCCCAGAGAATCCCACCCACCCCCGAATGCTGCCTGCCAGTGTTGTTAGTTTTGCCAGAGTTCTAGAATCAATGGAGGGGCATTATGTTGCTTCGTCCCAAGCACCGCTCCGGACCTACCCCCATAGATCACGTGACCCTAGAATGGGCTGTAGCGCCTGAGAAGAAGGCTGTTGATTTATGCCACAGCAGCCTGCCCGGGTCAAATGCCATATGTAACAGAGAAGGGAGTCAGGGTGAGGAAGGTACGTCCTCTGGGCCCTGCCTACAACAATGTGGCGTGACCATGACACTGAGCCTATAGTATGGTCGTCTCTATCAGGCCACAATTCAAAGCCGGAAAGAGAAAGTATTTTCACTATAGGCAATTTCAACATGGCAGTTTGGCCACATAGTGAAAACCCACTATATGTTCAGAGGACATATTGACATAATTTTTTCTTTTTTCTTTTGCTCTGATTGACCAAACAAACACTAGCCTGGGACTCTGTTTGTGGGCCAAGTTGATGTTGTCAGGTCCAAGACAACGGTGTTGACATTTTGGAATGCAGAACAGTTACATTAGGTACCCTCCCAGGCTGACCAAAGGTAAACGCAATGTTAGACACCAAACATGACACTCATGAAGTGCCCCTCTCCTATTGGGTGTGTCGTTCTTTTCATTCAAAAATATTTTTGTTTTGAGAATCCGTGATCGGTCACAATATTTTCCGATAATAACTATTTCAGTAAACTTCTGTATTATTAGTTACCATCTCAAGAACCAAACATTCCAGGGTTTGGCTGTCAGCCAGTATAAAGACAAGTTGTGTTTGATCGCCATGTCGTTGGACGGTCACTGCCCAAAACCCACAGAACGGAAGAGTTTGGCTCCAGTCCCCATTGTGACAACATATAGAGAGCTATGCTGCTGTCGTATTTAAACACTACTCAAAAAATACAACTTTTTCAGCCACGTGTGGTGTTAGACAGGTGAGAGACTGGGGCAGAAGGACAGGGGCAGGGGGAGAGAGAGGGAGAAAGGGGGAAAGAGAGAGACACAGAGGGAGAGAGGGGCAGAGAGAGACAGAATCAATGAATCCTTATGAAACACTGTCAGTGTCATAATGATAAGAGAGCCTGTTGGAAGGCCAACTGACAGAGTGTTGGTCACATGCTACCATGGTTCGATAATGTGAACACTTGACCTAGGTTGCCTGTCTTCACTGGTTGTAAAATTGCTTTTCTTTATACACCTCTAAGAATTATAAAATATGAATGGATGACACTTTTTTAAAATCTAATATTATGGCTCCTATTCAGTCAAAATCGATTCCCAATGCACAGTGAGAATTATTTTGGGGATTCAATTTGGACGATTTGGTTAAGTAAACATCAGTTGTTTCTTCAGCGTGTGTTTGTCATATACTGTAGCAACTGAGGATACTCTCAAGGTGCACATCTCATCACTATATTTACAGCAGCTTTTTGGTGTTGTCAAATGGATGTCAAATGGAATATGTAGTAGGAACGCAGACTGGGGTTAATTCTAGTCTGCCCTAGAGGAGGACCTCCTCCCCTACACACACACACGCGCGCGCACGCACACACGCCAGACTATCTTTAACTCTTCATTCTTTTTACACCATTCTGAAAGTCTGTCTCCATGGTTACACCCATAGCGGAGGACTGATTAAATAGCGTTCTCTAACTGACATCTTGGTTACCATCCTTGGTTTCGTCATGGAAGCGACTGTCAAGAGGGGTCCCCACTAAATATACTTGATAAGCCAAATGGTCCTCTACTGAAAAAGCCTTTGTTCAATCGATCTCCATTTCTTTGTTTTGGTTCTAAGCTAGAATATGCCTTTTCTATATTTTGTTCAACAGGTTACTTCATCTATGACTTCCTTGATATGGTGCTCAACCAGAAGATGATCCTGTCATGGGAGCTCCTATTCCATCACACAGTGGTAAGTGGTCCTCCTGGTAGCCTCTAGGAGGTTTGAGGTACACGTTGTGCACAACCACAGATCTAGGATCAGGTTACCTTACCTCACGCACCATAACCTTGATCATGTATCAGCGGTTAGGTGAAACCTAGCCTAGAATCTCTTGTCTCAACCTTATTATCTAGCTAACACCAGAGAATACTGAAACAGTGCACACACATTTTACACATAAAACTACCACAGTCATTGGCCCCTGTTAGCATACAGCACAGACCAAATCACATTTTATTGGTTTCTTGCACAGTTTTGCAGATGGCATCACAGGTACAGCAAAATGCTTATCTCTCTAGCTCCAACAACGCAGCAATATATAGCAATACAATAACAATAATCACATAATCACAAATAAAAAGAAGAACAAGAAATGAAGACGTATCAGAACCTGCCTGTTAACCTTGTCCAGCTAGCATTCCTCATCAGGCTCCTGACCTGTCAGACATCCCCTTGAGGATGTCAACCCCCAGGCACTCCAGTGTAACAGAGGTCTGTGGGCAACCACACTCGCATGACGAGTACATTTGCCAGAGACCTGATGAGTTGCATTGGCTCCCTAAGTCAATGCCTAGACTTTAGCTTAGCAGGCTAATGTGCTCTTCTGTCCCTCAGAAAATCAGAGTTCTAACCCCATCGGTCACAGTAGCTAGGAACTACCCCTCATTATCGTTCTCTTTCCCATCAAAGCTATACAGCTCCAGTACGACGTAATAGGTCTCAAATGAGAGCACCTGGTGAAAAGAAACGCTCATTATTCATCATTGTCCTTTGAGAAAAGTGTTCATTGTTTACCAGTGTTCTTGAGAAAGACCTGATGGTCTTGTTCTCATTCCCTTGAGAATGGATGTCTCATCTTTGTAGAATGCTGCTCCAGGCTTTACCTCAGGGAATAAAGTTGCCTGTTGGCAACAGATCTAGGATCAGTTTTTCCCTCCCCCCATCCTAACCTTAACCATTGAGGTGTAAAATGCCATTTCCATGGCAATGCTGAGCTGTTGAATACTTTTTTTTTAAGGACCTGTTTGGGATGTTGATGTACATTTTTAGATGAGTGGATAGAAGATGATTTGTGTAGGTTTGCACCTGCCTTTCAAGGATTTTGTTGTGTCGGTTTCTGTCTGCCTATCTCATAGATTTCTTACTTATATACTTAATGTTTGTGTATACCCGTCTGAAATTGAGCCAATGTATATGGGCACATGCCTGTTTATATGTGTGAGCCTCTATAAGTGTGTGTCTCAGTATCTCTCTCTTTTCCTCCTTCCATCTGGTGTTTACTGCTGGGGTCTGGGCCTGGCAGTAATGATAAATAAGAACATTGTTTTGTGATTTTGGGGAGAAGTAAAGGGAGAGAAACTCTCTTTCTGAATCTGAGATCTCAATGGAGCATTTTGTTGGTCTTTGCTATTGCCTTGTTGACTATTTCTATGATTTGTGGCAAAAACCACCTTAGTTTGGCATACCCCGTCCCCATCCTCTGAAAGTAATGTTGGTTACAGTCAGTCACTCACTTTGTAATCCAGTAGAGGGGTTTCTCTGAAATGCAGACTTAACAACAATAAAGACTCAAGCTAAGGAACGTCCCTAAAGAGTTAACAAGGAAAATCTGTAGTAGTAGTTCCAGTAGTCGTCGACCAGGGTTCGTATTCATCAGGGCAAATCGTAGCAAAATGGGTCAAAACGATGTGCAATGGAGGTTTCTTATTGGACAAGTTCAGATAGAAGGCTACCTCCCAGTTTCAGCCCGTTTTCTACCATTTCATGTCTAGTGAACATGACCCAGTCTTAATAACTGGGGGTGGATAAGCTGACAAACGTTCCATGGAAACTTGGGGATTTTTTCCACTTTAAGTGGAGCTTGCTGGGTAAGAAAGGCGGGTGTTCTCTTACAATGACATATGGGTACACCACTGGCAGTTTTACACAGAGCAACACAGTATAGCCAAACAACCACTGACCCTTCCTTTCCTTTGAGAAACTGTTTGTGGCTGAAATAGGGCACCTGTAACAACACAGCACTGCCCCACTCAGATCTGACTGAGAAGATACTGTAAAATATGTATGAAAAAGCTAAATGAAGATTCATAACAGAAGATATAAGGGCTTTATAAGTGTCTGGAAACAGAACGAAATGGACAGATTCTGACAAACACTAGATTTGCATTTTCAGAACTGTAGAAGTTGTCAGGGACGCTTTTTGTTTCTAGGGGTTTTTCTCCTGTAGTTTCAGTAACATTTTTGGAGCTGCTACTGCCCTCGACTGGGTTCATGGAAAAACAAGGAATCATTTACCATAAAACACTACCCCTCTCCTCCTCGTGTGCTACCCCAGTTGGCCGTGATATTTGGAAATATTAAGGTTGCTATGAACGAGGGTGAGTAGATGCTAGAGAACTGCTGCAGAAGTTAATGAAAAAAGCATTTTGAAAGTGGCATTGCATCTAATACAGTTCATTTAAGATATGTAGATCAGCAGGGAAGATGTCATTTGACTCAAGTTGCTTTTATAATTGAACTCTCTATAGCTACGCTCTCAGTTCAAATGTTCTCTCACTGTCAGATGTTTTTGAAGGTTTCCACAGTGTGTTTGCCATTTCCCTCATCCCTGTCTCGTTACGCATAATTGAGTTTGCTTATTAGTAGTGCTTAGGGCTGGAAGGGAAGCGAGTGTCATGCGCTACCCTCTAACTGACATTTACTGCTGTGTTCCATCTTTGAGATTTACTATGTTATCCATTCCCTTACATTCTGTATGTGCCCTGTCTACGACTGCTGCCATATTGGGAACCCAGTCTACCCTCCTTGATCCTCCCTCAGGTTCTCTCACCCCATCTCCATGCTTAGTCTATTCTCCACTTGAAGGGTCATAAAACACCAGCCTAAAGATATGAATAGAACTCTGTTCAGTTGACTACAGTGATGATTGATATAAGCAGGCAGTATTGGAGAAGCTGGAAGTTTCTACTTGCTCCCTGTGAGAATGTCATGCGATTGGATCCATGACTTAGGCCTAACTTGGAGACTCCGTGTTCTACAAGAACTTCCGCATGGCCGTATTTGGACATCCCCGGTGGCTGTGGTTGTGTCACTGTGGTGTGACGCTTATGGAATGTGATGCCTGCCAGCTTCTCTTCTCCTCCTTTCCTCTCCTGTCCTCTCATTTTCTCTCCCCCAAGCTTCTTCTCTACTGTAACGATTGTCATCAGGAGAAGGAGAAGAGGACCAAGGTGCAACGTGGTAAGTATTCATAATACTTTTAATAAATACGAATACTTGAACAAAAAACAACAACACAACAAACGAACAGTTCTACAAGGTGCAATACACACAAAACAGAAAATAACTACCCACAAATCATAGTGGGAAAACAGACTGCCTAAGTATTGTTCTCAATCAGAGACAACGATAAACAGCTGCCTCTGATTGTAAACAGCTGCCTCTGATTGGGAACCATACCAGGCCAAACACAGAAATACAAAAACATAGAACAACATAGGACGCACTGCACCCTCCTAGCGCCCCGGAGACACAGCACGCAGAGCCGGCGCAGGATACCCTGGGCAAAAACGGCGTACCGGAGACCAAACATGCTGGGCCGGCACAATACGCCCTGGCTGGATGCCCACTCTCACATGGCACTTGCGGGGGGCTGGCCTATAGCGCACCGGGCTATGAGCGCGTACTGGCGACACTGTGCGCTTCACCACATAACACGGTGCCTGACCAGTACAACGTCTCTCCCGATAAGCACAGGGAGTTAGCTCAGGTCTATCGCCTGACTCTGCCAATCTCCCCGTGTGCCCCCCCCAAAACATTTTTTGGGGCTGCCTCTCGTGCCTGTTGCGCTGCCTTACCTCATATTGCAGCCGCTCAGCTTTCGCTGCCTCCAGTTCTTCCTTGGGGCGGCGATATTCCCCAGCCTGTGCCCAGGGACCCTTGCCGTCCAATATCTCCTCCCAAGTCCAGGAGTCCAGAACCCTCTGCTCCTGGTTACCACGCTGCTTGGTCCGGTTGTGGTTCTGTATGGTTCTGTATGGTAAAACACAGACACAGAAAACAACTACCCACAAATCATAGTGGGAAAACAGGCTGCCTAAGTATGGTTCTCAATCAGATACAATGATAAACAGCTGCCTCTGATTGGGAACCATACCAGGCCCAACACAGAAATACAAAAACATAGAACAACACATAGAATGCCCACCCCAACTCTTGCCCTGACCAAACTAAAACAGAGACATAAAAAAGGAACTAAGGTCAGGACGTGACATCTACAGACCCTGATAGTCCTACTCCTGCAGACCAGTCTTTCTCCATGTCCCCTCGTTCTGTCAGATTCCACTGACTCGCAGTTTAATATGGCCACAGTACAGCAGCCGCCAAAGCTGTGGTACATGCCATGCGTTCTGCTTCGTCATTCCAATATTTTTGAACATTCTCAACCCCCTGCTCTCTCTTATGTGTACTCTAAAAGCAAAACAGCAGGTTGAGTTTTAATATCGAATTTGCTAAATAAATTCCTTAACATACATTTCCGTAATGTGGTTTGTTTTGTTTGTTAAATTGTGGTTTGCTTTTCACAAACCACTTTAATGTCCCTGGACTTGAAGAAGCAATGCCAGCAGGAGCAATTTCATTTGTATAGCAGGCTGCTGAATCTATTTGCCAAATAAATATTCCAGAGAACTTCATGTGCTCCACACAGACACTCCCATTATGGCCAGGGTTCTACTCTGTGGGTTGAGGAGCCAGAAGGAATACAGCTTGCTGTTTATTTTTGCGCAATTCTCATCTCTTTCAACATGTCGCCTAAACATAGAGCTAAGAGCTATAACCTCATGTGGTGTTTTAGCCCTGTTCCTGCATGAATGTTATTCGAACTTACAATAGCCAAAGTGAGAACACCAGTTTTGAGTTGGGCTGCCATTCTACCAAGCATCCACCCACCTACTGTGTAGTACAATAGAGAAGGATAATGGAGAGTGAGAGAGTGAGATTGAGTGTGAAGGATAGGAACGCAGGGTGAGGGAGAGAACGTGTCTATAGATTATTGGCAGGAGAGTCTTGGTGTGTTTTGCGGAGCAGGGAAACACTCCAAAGAGCACCTGGTGTGTTTCCAGACAGGAGACATCTGGTCTCCACATGAACCCCCTCTCACACACACTCAGCCCAACTGTCCGCCCCCATATCCCCTACACCCACACAGTCAAAACATCACCCCATCCCCCACGAATCCACCCACTCAAGACAGCTTTCCATTCCTCAGTGTTGTTCTATACAGTAAACCACTCACCCAATGATACCATCCTATCTAAGGCCCCTCTCATCCAACATCCATACATAGATTGAACCACTCACTTAACTATAAACCAGTCAACCATAAAACATGCAGGACAGATGAGTAAAGTTCTCAAAAATGCAAGTAAATAAATTTTCTTGGAATTCTAATAACTCAACAGTGAACTGTAAACATTTTGTTGTACGCTGGTATTGGACAGAAACATATTTCTTGTGCCTAGGGCCTGACAATAAGAATGCCAACAACGTCCCCTAGAGAAAAAGTCCCTGCGAAGTCATGATGTCCCTACATTGTTATGAAGTGTCCACATTGTCAGAAAACCCCCACATTGTCCCCACGGTCCCCTCATTGTCATGACAACACCTTCAGTTCCAAAGGTTGGGCAGGAAATCCAGATGTGCTTAAACAGAGCGACTGTTGTGAGACGTTGACATGGCAACCAGGAATGCGGTTCTTCGAGGAATCTGCAGCGTTTAGAAACCGTAGAGTCAGGCTCAGGGGGAGGAGAATGAGGGAGTTGGTCTTTACTGACTTGAGGAGGAACGGTCTCTATTTGTTTTGTGTGTGTCCCCCACCGAGAGAGATCCCTCCCTGACTTAGCTGCCAGCTAGAAGGATACCTGGGAATTCCAAAGCATGCACGTCTGTGGTTTTCCAGCAACTATGGAATGTGTGTAGTCTTGGGAGGAGAAGATGTACTCAAAAGATATCCCAGATTCCAACGTGTTTAAGGGAATTCCTATATTTAGCTCACTTACACTTGTTTGGATAACACAGCATAAACTGTATGCTGGGTAGTTATGGAAACATTTTCATTTGCTCAAAACGTAATGCACAGGTATCCATAGGATAAGTGTATTGTTTCACTGCTAGTAGTGTACATTTACAGCCAAGGGGTCACTGAATAGTGTAGGTACATTGTTTTTAAAGTAGCTTCTGTACTAATCAACATCTAGAAGAAACAGTTAGGTGAGAAATAGAGGTGAGTCACTGCAAAAACACACCAAAACTAATTCACTCTTCCACACCTATTGCCTGGCAACCACTAGTGAGGACTAGTGACTTGATTATGAATGTCACAGCAACCTCTAAACATATTCCTTGACAAACTTTGTTTTTCTTTTACCATTACTAACCATGGATACACACCATACACATAATGTTTTGGGTTTTCCTAAATCTATGGTCGTCTGTTTAACTTTAGTCTTGTGACATTGACCCTGGTCAGCCCTAGAAGCGTCATCCTAGTATCTACTACTGCGGATGTGTGTTATTTTATGTGATGTGGATGTGTGTGTTTATGTAAGCTTGTGTGTATGTGTCACGACCGTCGTATGAATTATATTTTAATGATCGTGAAACTTCCAAACTTCCAAAACAACAAAGATATAACAATCGTGAAATACGTCGCGCACATAGGCACTCACACAAAACAATATCCCCCATAGCAGGTGGGAAAAAGGACACACTAAGTATGAGCCCCAATTAGAGGTAACGATTATCAGCTGCCTCCAATTGGGAACCATACACACACCAACATAGAAATATAATACCTAGAAACCCCCCTAGTCACGCCCTGACCTATTACACCATAGAGAACCCCGAGGGCTCTCTATGGTCAGGGCATGACAGTATGTGTATATGTGTGAACATGATGGTTCATACACGTATCTTTTACGTGTAGACTTTGACCCCTCGCTACACTCCCGTACTGTACATAAAACTTCCTCTCCTGAACCACACCCTGGCCCTGCTTTATACAAGACAGGACATCTTCCAAAGGCTTTCCCATTAGTTCCTTACCATAGACTTGCCAAGCCCATTTTCACTTCCCTTACTCGAGTCCAGTATTGACACGTTGCTATCAGTGTAAATGTTTGAGTGTGATGGTCGCTATGGAGCGTGGCGTTATTAGTCAGTAAACTGCTCTCTGGGACCGACCAGCCTATGGGGGGCGGCGAGGGGGGGGTGTTGAATGCAGTGGTGGTTACGGGGTTGTGTGTGTGAGCTTACCAGACTGGTTGTGCAACCCAACTTTACAGTAAAAGCTTTGTGTGGGTTTTTCCTCATAAAAAACATTTTGTTAGGAATACCTGTTACCGTTTTGATTCTTAGAATCATGACTAGTCGAGATGACACAGAACTCCTGCTGTTGCTATGTTCATCATAGTCAGAGGCCACTATATTAGACAACCCACCCTCTGATGTCATCCCACTCAACCCACTCTCTTTAATCATTAAGCTTGTGATAAAATCACAAAAGCATCAAACACGTAACACCCAATTTTGGGTTTGGCATGCATATTGAGTGTGTGTGAAGTTTGTGTGCATATGCGTGATAGTATATTGTACAGGGAGTTAGGGTCTGAGTGTTGTTTATGCCTTCCTGTTATATTTAGGCCCTGTGAGGAATTTGTGGGATGCAGTGACACTACCTGGCTGCCTGGTCCCTGTCCCCATGTTTACATTACCCATACTGCACTGCCCTGAGGAGTGGCCATCACAAAGGCTGTTTACCTTCACCTTTGATGCTGTGATGAGACACATTAAGATTTGGTGTGAGGGGGTGCTCGTCAAATAAAATCCAAATGTATTGGTCGCGTACACAGTTTTGCAGATGTTATCGCAGGTGCAGCGGAATGCTTATGTCTATAGCTCCAACAAAGCAGCAATATCTCGCAATACAACAACAATACACACATAATCCAAAAGTAAAAATAAATAAATACAAGAAATGAAGACATATCAGAATGAGCAATATCAAAGTCCGGATATAAACAAATATATGTATGTGAATGGTATGTATAGACCTGGGTTAGGCAACTAGATTCAGCCGCGGGACATTTTTTTGTCCGAGCAAATGGTCTGGGGGCCGGAAAATTATAATTTAAGCCCAGAAAATTGACCACAACTAAGCCCCAAAAAGAGATTTATTATTTTTCAAGCAATCTTTTCATACCTTACAGTCTCATACCTTACATTTTTATTTGCGGGAATAATTGGAAACAGATTTACTAAATAAAACTACATTTCAGCTGATAATTTAGTCTTTTGTGACCAAAAACTAAACTTTTTTATTTTTTACAAGTACAGTCACTCGCAGCCGGTTTTGGGCCTCCTGTTGCCGACCCCTGATATAGACAGTATGGACAGTGTATGAATAGAAAAGGTATGTACAGCAGTAGTTATATAGAATTGGTCATGACTAAAGTACAGTATATACATATAAAGTGGGTAAAAAGTTATGTAAACATTATTAAAGTGATCGTGATTCCATTTTTAAAATGTTTTTTTAAAGGGCAGCAGTCTCTACGGTGCAGTGTAGAATACCTGGTGGTAGCCAGCTAGTGACCGTGTCAAATGTGTAGGGAAGGGTACTGGGCAGAGGCTGGCTAGTGATGACTGTTTAACAGTCTGATGGCCTAGAGATGGAAGCTGCTTATCAGTCTCTCGGTCCATGCTTTAATGCACCTGTACTGTCTCCACCTTCTAGATGGTAGTGGTGTGTGTGTGTGTGTGTGTGTAGCGTGTCTTCATTTCATCATTCTGATTATCCTGCAGAACAGGCTGCTCAGGCTGCCAACATTCACTCCGGAAGCCTTTTTTTGTCGAGAGGTTTCAATTCATCTGTGACCAGGGGAACAGGTTTGGTTCCAGGTGTGTCTCTACCGCTCAGAGAGAGGATGAGCTGACTCTGTTGTTCCATTCACACCTGTCTGACATTTTGGTTTCTCTGCTGCTTTATCTTTGTCTGCCATCTTTGCCATGACCCTACAAATCTTAGCAGGAGGAAGTTGCATCTAAAGGCTTTTCTACACCAAAGCCCATTCTATGTTATTCCTACAAATTGAGTATCTATGCCACCTTTGTTTTTATCCTCCGCCTTCGTAGGTCTGCCACTGCTGTGTGTCACCTTGGCTCTTCCTGAACAATATCGGCCATCTTGGCTCTTATCTGTCCTTTATCTGCCATTCTTTACTGTGGTTGAGGAAATACACACACACACTCACACATACTGTTTTCACCCTTTCTCCTTTATCCCAACCTGTTCAATATACACAAAACGAGATAACTCTTTTGAAACGAGGGTTCTACTGCTGATTTTTGCTTTCCGTTTGAAAACGTATTGCTACGTTGTACCCTACTGAACACGACACAGCAGGACATACTGTAGGGACAAGGTTAACCTCACCGTGCCCACAGACTGGGTCCCCTGCCAGCAGTCTCATCACCCTGGCCCTGTGTGTATCCACTATGTGTCTGTCTGTGGCATTGTTAATAAGCTACCAGCAGCTAGACATCCAGCCTTACCTTGGCTTAGCAGGGGATAGCCTGCTAATGCTGAATCATTCTAATGGTCCAGGGGGCTGTCTTATCTGTGTTGATCCAGGGAAGGGGGGATTACAGTAGCTTCAACCCCAACCAGTGGGGCTCACAGTCAGGCACGGTTTGGGGATTCATCCCATCTCATGGTTTGATTTGATTTAATTTGGTTGACTGACAAGACCCGGCCAGGACCCAGGCTATGGTCTCTGGTCCTAATCCTACCCCACAAAGACCCACATGCCTGAGCTCGGGCCTAGTGATGACCCCCTGTCTCTCTCAGGATGAGTTCAGATGGGTCAGTTGGGACATACTCGGTGCTTGGGACTACCATCTCCAGATGATGCCCTGACTGATTCGCTGGGTCATAGTAAGGTTAAAGGTTTTGTAACCACCAACTGCTGTATTAAATGGCTGGCTGCTGTATAAGAGATGTACTGTTCATATCACGTGTTTTATAGTAGTAGGGTGTGTGTAGCTTGTGTAAGGTAATATAGTGTGGAGATTGTGTAAGGGGTTATTGAGTGAGTGCCTTCTCACCCACTTATATCAATGATTACAGTCAGTTATTATATACATGGCTCTGATTACCCCCTACCTTCCCAAGACCAGGGAGGAAACTACAATCAGTGACTTTACTGAAGATCCCGCTCACTAACAACACTCCTCAAATATCATAAAGGAAGCCATGGACATACAAGCAGGCATAAACACACACACTAGGATCTCCAATGAGTCTGATAAGTCTATTGTCCCAGGAATCATTATTTTTAACTAGGCAAGTCAGTTAAGAACAAATTCTTATTTACAATGACTGCCTAGGAACAGTGGGTTAACTGTCTTTTTCAGGGCAGAACAACAGATTTTTACCTTGTCAGATCAGGGATTCAATCTAGAAACCTTTCAATTACTTGCCCAATGCTCTAACCACTAGGCAACCTGCCGTATGCAGGCTGTTTATTTCAACCAGTAATCCATGGTCAAATTCTACTATTTGAGTATCACAGATAGGTAACCAAAATAGTGTCTGAATATCTAAAAGTATTTATGAAATAGGTGATTCAAAAATGTGTGTTCTAATTAACCACGCAGTTGTTGTTAATACATACAGCAAGTGTCTGTCTTGATGTTCAGCTGAGAACCAGTGAGAACCAGTCTACACAGTGAGTGCCAAGGATCAACGTTGAGAGACCATACAAGACGTAACAGAGAGAGCTGCTAGGTGATAGAAAGCTACAGTATGTAAACAGAATCCTGGCCATGAGGTCTCTTATCAGGGCATTGTATAAGGCTATTATTTGACCTCCACGGTTCCTGTTTTGAGTGTCCCTAAGAACATGTCTGTTTGTGTGTGACCAGGAGGAATGATAAGACAGCTTGAGGTTTAGTGTGAGTGTGTATATATAAGAGACTGGGGTGTTTACCTGGGGCTTCTCTCTGGGGAGAGAGTCACACACACCTTATTGACTAAGAGCAGCATGTGATTAAGGCCTCTACATAAGAAAACAAGGGGAAGATAGGACATAGTACTGTATCTCATGTCAGTGCTGGCCTACTGGTAGTCTGGCTAAATAGGTGTTATTATTCAGACATGCTTGGACTTGAGTTGCTACATGTAAGCGTCTCATTCTGTCTTTTTATTCCTGTTGAGCGGGTTGCCACTAGCCGGTGTGTGTGTGTAACGGATGTGAAATGGCTAGCTAGTTAGCGGTGGTGCGCGCTAATAGCGTTTCAATCGGTGACGTCACTTGTTGATGTGTGCAGAGGGTCCCTGGTTCGAACCCGGGTATGGGCGAGGGGACGGACTAAAGTTATACTGTTACATGTGCTGAGCTTTAGACTAGACCCCAGTGTGTGTGTGGTGCTGTATATCATATGACCATTTGTCAGTTTAGGGACGGCACCTCCTCCGTTGACTTCAGCCTCACCCCTGGGGCCACACACACACACTCACACACTCAAAGCCTCCCATTGGGACCTGCCTAATTGTTAAGCTCAGTCTCACAACCAAGTCATTGAGGATGTTTGAACCGTTGTGCTTTACATTGCTACATTGGTGTGCCAGTAACTGCTATGTAACATGGTCTACAGTTAGTTCTGCGGGGCTAAGACTGCGTTTCAATTGGCACCCTATTCCCTATGTAGTTTGCTACTTTTGTGCACAAGCATATAGTGCACTATATTGGGAATAGGGTGCCATTTGGGAGACAGACTGAGTAATCCAGTGCTTTGAATGGAGAGTAGTGACAGTGTGGAGACGGTTAGGGTTAGTAACAGTGTGGACAGGGTGAGGTCATTGTACTACTAGGGTGTTGTTCTTTAGGAATGGGATATTTTAGGAAAACATACATCTGCCCTCCAGTCTGCTACAGTAACTAAGTTGGATGTGAGATTTACTGATCAAACTCTGACACACAATACAATACAGACCTTGTAAAGGCAGCTGCAGTCTAATAAAATATTTTTCAAAAGATTTCCCTGAAGTTGTTGTATCACAGAGCAGTACGTATACATTCATAGTGTCTCTGTTGTAGCCTGGCGCTGGGTGCCACCTATTGGTTCTGTTACGCTACTACAACATCACCCCCTGTTACCAAAGACTCACAGATAGAACAATGAGACAGATATTTCACAGGATGTATATGTGAAGCATCTGCTTGGCATTTCTACTCACTACCAAATATGGTAGTGAGAGGAAGCCCAGTGGCTGGCAGTGGGAGAAGATGGAACAAGATGGATTTTGGCCGACCTTCTGCAAATGTTCTCATCGATGAAACATTTGATCTCAATACAGTTTTCTGTTCCGAAAACTATAGACTGTTAAGAACAGAGTGGACTACATTTTATAGACTTTAATCTTTGCCAAAGTTGTAAAAAAATTAGTTGTTTAGAAGGAGTGCAAAGGCGAATTGAGTTATTGCATACGCACACTTCACAGAGTAGGCGTTCCCTAACGGAAATATGCAGATGTATGCTAGAACGGGCTAATAAGATCTCACTAGCTCGTGCTTGGCTCTGCCCACCTCCTTGCTTGTTCTGCCCACTATGACTCATTTGCTCACATTAGTTATATAAATCTTTGACTATCTGATATGCTGTAACCTCACTGACTTTAAATTCATAACCATGACCTTGCAGATGTTTGATAAGCATGATGACCTTCCTCAATGTAATTATATAGTGTTTGACGTTCAGAGGCATGTATCAAATAAAGGAAAAACAAACAAGGGCTTGTTATGAGAATCTAACTATGACATTTTCCTGGAAATAATACAATATTTATCATAAAAACAAAGGCTGTAGTGTTGTGAGTCAGACAGAGATGGTCACCGGATGTGGTGCGTTTTGCACCGTTGTTAATGTGGTAGACATAACCTAAGTCATGAGATCCCAGTCATCCCACCACTACCTCATGAGATGATGGTTAACCATGTGGCTTCTGGGTAGAATAGTTAGTTGTTTTTTTGTTATGTTATAGGACTCGTGAGTTGACTTGGACTCGAAAGCTGGAACTTAGGACTTGAGTCAAACTCTCGACTTAGGAACTTGAATACATCACTGCCACTAAGTGACTAACTTTCTCTCATTCTCTCTCTCACTCTTCTTCCTCCAAGGTGATCAGCTGTTTTGGCATCGCCGTCCTGACCGGTTGCTACGTTGGCTTTGCTGTGGTGGCCCTCCTGGTTGAGATCAACTCTGTGTTCCTCCACCTGCGCCAGATCTTACGCATGGCCAGCCTAGCAGCGGGCGACCTCTACCGCATCAACAGCATGGTCAACCTAGGTACTGTCATGTTCATAAGGTTTCAATGATGAAAGCATATTTTTAATGAACAGCTAGCTTTTGCTAGTCATTATCTATAACTTCACATCATGAGTTGCCATGAAGGGGTTTGTTTACATGACGTTTCAACTGTTGTAAAGCACTGTTGTGAGTAGATTATACAAATGTTAGCACCATAGAATTCATACAGAATTACAGATACACTGAACAAAAATATAAACGCAACATGTAAAGTGTTGGTCCCATATTTTATGAAATTTTGAGTACAAATTTGTTTACATCCCTATTAGTTAGCATTTCTCCTTTGCCAAGATAATCTACCTGACTAATGTGGCATGTAAAGAAGCTGATTAAACATAAAGATCATTACACAGGTACCCTTTGTGCTGAGGACATTAAAAGACCAATCTAATATGTGCAGTTTTGTCACACAACACAATGCCACAGATGTCTCAAGTTTTGAGGGAGCATGTAATTGGCATGCTGACTACAGGAATGTTCACCAGAGCTGTTGCCAGAGAATTTAATGTTTGTTTCTCTACCATAAGCCGGCTCCAACATTGTTTTAGAGAATTTGGCAGTACGTCCAACCGGCCTCACAACCACAGAGCACGTGTATGGCATCATGTGGGCAGGTGGTTTGCTGATGTGAACAGAGTGCCCCATGGTGCCGGTAGGGTTATGGTATGGGCAGGCATGAGCTACGGACAACGAACACAATTGCATTTTATCGATAGCAATTTCAATGCACAGAAATACCAGCGGGCAATTTCAATGCACAGAAATAACTGTCCTCATGACGAGATTGTGAGGCCCATTTTTTTTTAAATATATCTGTGACCAACAGTCATGGGGAATCCATAGATTAGGCCCTAATGAATTTATTTAAATTGACTGATTTCCTCAAATGAACTGTAACTCAGTAAAATCTTTGAAATTGTTGAATGTTGCGTTTATATTTCTTTTCAGTATAGAAATACATATAATTTAATAAATATATGTTCTTGGCGCTAAGACGTTGTGCTGAAAGTAACAACCTGCATATCATTCCAGGTACCTACGTGGTGTTCCGGATCAACACCCTGGCCTGGATGACCCGCTGGCTGGTCCTGAACCGGGACAACGTCCCCCTGTTCAGCTACACAGCTGGGAGTGTAGGGCTTGCCGTCATGACCGCCATGAATATAGTCCTCTTCTACCGCCTGCTGAGGTCTGACTTCCTCAAGAGTAGTGCACCCATGCCCACAGAGGTTAAAGAGAGTAGAGGGCAAGGAGAGGGAAAGAAGGAGACGTAGTGTGGGATAATCTCTCTCCTGTTTTGGGGTACAGGCATTTACAATTCACACAAGTCCATTGAATGATAGCCAAAAATACACGTATGTATAAAATATACAATTCTACTATTCATTACATTTGATGTTTTACAGTGCATTCGGAAAGTATACAGACCCCTTGACTTTCGCCACATTTTGATACGTTACAATCATATTCTAAAATGGATTACATTTTTTCCTTATCAATCTACACACAATGACAAAGCCAAAACAGGTTTAGTCATTTTTGCTAATTAATTTGAAGAAAAAAAACGGAAATATCACATTCACGTAAGTATTCAGACCCTTTACTCAGCACTTTGCTGAAGCACCTTTGGCAGCAATAACAACCTCGAGTCTTCTTGGGTATGACGCTGCAAGCTTGGCCCACCTATATTTGGGGAGTTTCTCCCATTCTTCTCTGCAGATCCTTTCAAGCTCTGTCAGGTTGGATGGGGAGCATTGCTGCACAGCTATTTTCAGATCTCTCCAGAGATGTTCGATTGGGTTCTAATCTGGGCTTTAGCTGGGCCACTCAAGGACATTCAGTGACTTGTCCCGAAGCCACTCTTGCCTGTGTGCTTAGGGGTTTTGTCCTGTTTTCATCTTTGTCAGGTTTTCATCAAGGATCTCTCTGTACTTTGCTCCATTCATCTTTCCCTCGATCCTGACTAGTCTCCCAGTACCTGCCGCTGAAAAACATCCCCACAGCATGATGCTGCCACCACCATGCTTCACCGTAGGGATGGTGCCAGGATTCCTCCAGACGTGATGCTTGGCGTTCAGGCCAAAGTGTTCAATCTTTGTTTCATCAGACCAGAGAATCTTGTTTTTCATGGTCTGAGAGTCATTTAAGTGCCTTTTGGCAAACTCCAAACATTCTGTCACGTGCCACCAAGAGTCTTGGTAGTTCCAAACTTCTTCCATTTAAGAATAATGGAGGCCACTGTGTTCTTGGGGACATACAATGCTGAAAACACTTTTGGTACTCTCCCCCAGATCTGTACCTCAACACAATCCTGTCTCGGAGCTCTACGAACAATTCCTTGGACCTCATGGCTTGGTTTTTGCTATGACATGCAAGGTCAACTGTGGGCCTTTATATAGACAGGTGTGTGCCTTTACAAATCATGTCCAATCAATTTAATTCATCAAAGTTGTAGAAACATCTCAAGGATGATCAATGGAAACAGGATGCTCCTGAGCTCAATTTCGAGTCTCATAGCAAAGTGTCTTTCAGTTTTTTCCATGTTGAATACATTTCTAAAAAACAGTTTTTGCTTTATCATTATGAGTTATTGTGTGTAGATTAATGAGGGGGAAAAAATAATTTCATCCATTTTAGAATAAGGCTGTAACCTAACAAAATGTGGAAAAAGTCAAGGCATTTGAAATTATACGAATGAAATGTCTTACAAGTTGAGGTGCAAATCCCATAGCACTGACAAAGAAAATATATATATATAAAAATATACATACTACAGGGAATTATTGAATCCAAACCTGTGTCTTCTTGAACATGTTGTAAACATGCTGATTAACACTAGCACTAAGAATTGAAGACGTTTATTGGCCAATTCTTATATAAACTAAACACTTACTACCTCAAAAGTCTGTAGCAGCTGCATCAGTTCCCAACACGAGCTTTGCTATCTATGTTGTAAGGGTTCCGCTGTCTTGTTGCCAATTGCAAACCGGTAAAAAGGAAATTGGCCTTTTTATTTGAAGGTTGATGAACTTGACTAGTTGTTCGGTTGTTGAAGTCTTTAATGTTTCAACCAGAAGAATAATAAATCATCCAAATTAAGAATAGAAGTGGCATGTTGGTATTGATCAAAACTGTTTGGTTGCTAACCAAACAACAAGGCTGACTTCAGATTGGGTTTCTCTCTCTCTCTCTCACACACACACACACACACACAGAGGCAACAGCTGCTATGTTAGTCCATTTGGAGATTGCTCTTTAAGTCTAGAGTGTACCTGTCAATTCTAGGTCCACACATTCACCTTGACAACCAAGAGAGAAAGCTCTTCCCACGCCCACCAGCTAATGACATCACTAATGACATCCAGCCCCACGGGCCATTAGGCTGGCGTCTGATGACTCACATGGGGTGGTGGTCATTGAAGTGTCATTACAGATTTGGCCTGAAGGAGGCAGCATTCTCCATAGATTCATAATCTAGGTCAGGGGTTGGGTTCCTTACAGTATCTAAGGAAGGATATGGGACAGGTGAACTAATCCTGGATTTGTGCCTAAAAGGGCAACTTCAACCTAGAGCTCCAGTCCTGATTGATGTCACACCTTCCCCCCAGCTAACACACCTGACTCCAGTAATCACCTAATCATGGGCCTCCCGAGTGGCGCAGTGGTCTAAGGCATTGCAGTGCTAGCTGTGCCACTAGAGATCCTGGTTTGAGTCCAGGCTCTGGCTGCGACCTGGAGACCCATGGGGCGGTGCACAATTGACCCAGCGTCGTCCGGGCTAGGGGAGGGTTTGGCTGGCAGGGATCTCCTTGTCCCATTGCGCTCTAGCGACTTCTGTGCCGGGCGCATGCATGCTGACACAGTCGCCAGGTGTACGGTGTTTCTTCCGACACATTTGTGTGACTGGCTTCCGGGTTAAGCGGGCATTGTGTCAAGAAGCAGTGCGGCTTGGTTGGGTTCTGTTTCGGAGGATACACGCCTCTCCTGAGTCCATACAGGAGTTGCAGTGATGGGACAAGAAATTGGGGAGAAAAAGGCAACAAAAAAAATATATATATACAAAAAAATAATTAGAATCACCTAATCATGATCTTCAGTTTAGAATGAAATGAGTTTAATCAGCTGTGTTTGTTAGGGATGGGAAAGTGTGGCACCACTCCGGCACTTTGGTATTATTGCGCTGAAGATTTTATAACAAGATGTATTTCTATGTTTTGTTCCAGTTTTTATTTAATTAAATGTTTTTATATTTGTAATTTATTTGTACTCTAAAAAAATGTGGATTAATTGTCAAGGGTGAATAAAAGTATAAATATGGTTAATGAACACAGTTATCCCTTTGGATAATATTGTTTATACCTTCAGAATAATTGTTGGTTATATTGGAGATATATGGATTGCTAGCTACAGTATGTGGTGTATAAGCTGTTGGGCATTGTGGTGTTTCTGTAACCAGTGAGGTTTTCTGCCAGTTTCCCTGAGTCTAGAACATCCATGAGGGTCTTTTGGAAAGAGACTTTATTCTTTTTTGCTTTGTGCTTATTTTGCTCTCTGACTAAATACATCCACTATTGCAGGGGTGGGCAGTCTTACCCTGCAAGGGCTGATGTGGGTGCACGTTTTGGTTACATCCAAGCAGTAATTCTATTTGACCAATTCTTGATGAAATAGTATGATGAGAATAGCAAAATTAGATGACCCTACCAATGGCAGCACACTGCTATACTGTACTGCTATCGACAATGAAAAGACACTAATGATGTTTGATATGAAGCTAATTAACAAAGAATAATTAACAAGCTTGCTTCAGCTGCTTGAATAGACCTCCCTAACAACAGAGAGTCAATGAAGGGCTGAAGATTTGTCTATAAAAACAGTAATTTGTTTTCCATTCAAAAGTTGCCTTTTTTTGCGAAAAGACTCTTGAATGAACTTCACTTGTTCGCCACGTATATGTATGTGCTATATTTGTTTATTTTCTAGCAGCTTAACCTTCAGTTGTGATGGTGATATCTGAAGTACTTGCATTAACTTGTGAGCTTTATATTGTGTGCTGTTTTGTAATGATATGATACCAGGAATGACATACTGTTATTGCTATTTGCCATTATAATTGTAAAGTACCATTGTGGCCTAGATGGTTGGTAAGTGTCTGTATATTGTTGTAGTCTTTTGTAACTTTGGTAATAAAGGATACGACAATCCTTACAGTGTTGCATAAGTGGTGGGGCGAAGCCAAAAAACGTGAAGTTGGTCGATCCCCATCGAGGGAGGAGCTGATTTTTTGTTAAATATATGAGAGTACAACATTTTTATGATGACCGAAAAATTTGTTGGCACCTTCAGTTCTTGCACATTTTCTCATAAGTATACTTCAACACTCTGCTCAGGCAAATTTGCCAAACTTGGAGCCAATCAGAACTCCCATGTCCCTCAACTACAAGACCATTGTACTTGCCTATGGAGCAGCAAGAGGATCTGCCCCTCCCTACCTTCAGGCTATGCTCAAACCCCACACCCCAACCCGAGCACTCCGTTCTGCCACCTCTGGTCTGGCAGCTTCATTAAATAGTACCCGCAAACACCAGTCTCAACGTCAACAGTGAAGAGGCGACTCCGGGATGCTGGCCTTCTAGGCAGTGTTCCTCTGTCCAGTGTCTGTGTTCTTTTGCCCATCTTAATATTTTATTTTTATTGGCCAGTCTGAGATATGGCTTTATCTTTACAACTCTGCCTAGGAGGCCAGCATCGCGGAGTCGCCTCTTCACTGTTGACGTTGACACTGGTGTTTTGCGGGTACTATTTATTGAAGCTGCCAGTTGAGGACTTGTGAGGCGTCTGTTTCTCAAACTAGACACTCTAATGTACTTGTCCTCTTGCTCAGTTGTGCACTACTCTTTCTATTCTGGTTAGAGCCAGTTTGCGCTGATCTGTGAATGGAGTAGTACACAGCGTTGTACCAGATCTTCAGTTTCTTGGCAATTTCTCACATGGAATAGCCTTCATTTCTTAGAACAAGAATAGATTGATGAGTTTCGGAAGAAAGTTATTTTTGTCTAGCCATTTTGAGCCTGTAATCAAACCCACAAATGCTGATGCTCCAGATACTCAACTAGTCTAAAGAAGGACAGTTTTATTGCTTCTTTAATGAGAACAACAGTTTTCAGCTGTGCTAACATAATTGCAAAAGGTTTTTCTAATGATCAATTAGCCTTTTAAATGAAAAATTTGGATTAGCTAACACAACGTGCCATATGAACACGGGAGTGATAGTTGCTGATAATGTGCCTCTGTACGCCTATGTAGATATTCCATAAAAAAATCTGCCTTTTCCAACTACAATAGTCATTTACAACATTAACAATGTCTACACTGCATTTCTGATTAATTTAATTTACCTTTTTTTTTTCTTTCAAAAACAAGAACATTTCTAAGTGACCCCAAACTTTTGAACAGTCGTGTACATATTAGCCAACACAGCATATCCTACACATATAGCATACCTTGCAATTCAATCTTCTCTAAAAACAGCTGGGCTGCCCAGCTTGTGAAGTATTTTGAAAAGATGTGCAAGAATTGACATTGCCAACAAACAGACATGTGTTCAGAATACATAAATATACACAACATGTGAAAACCAGCTAATCACTCACTAGGGACCGATCATGTTGAAAACTAAAGCAGATACAATCTTTTGGCTCACCTAGCCGTGTTGAGGTAGAAATGGCCTTAACCACCAAAGATCTAGGTGTATTTGATACCATTCCATTGGTGTATTTGATACCATTCCACCAATTCCACTCCAGCCATTACCACAAGCCCGTCCTCCACAATTAAGGTGCCACCAACCTCCTGGGAGGCCTGTAAAAAGTGGGAAATATACATGCAGAGGTCATCCGTTCACCCACACTGTGTCTCATAAAGACACGGCGGTTGGAACCAAAAATCTCCAATTTGGACTCCAGACCAAAGGACAGATTTCCACTGATCTGATGTCCATTACTTGTGTTTCTTGGCCCAAGCAAGTCTTTTCTTATTATTGGTATACCTTTAGTAGAGGTTTTGTTGCAGAAATTCAACCATGAAGGCCTGATTCACACAGTCTCCTCTGAACAGTTGATGTTGAGATGTGTCTGTTACTTGAACTCTGAAGCATTTATTTGGGCTGCAATTTCTGAGGCTGGTAACTTATCCTCTGCAGCAGAGGTAACTCTGGGTTTTCCACTCATGTGGAGAGCCAGTTTCATCATAGCGCTTGATAGTTTTGCATTTGAAGAAACTTTTACAGTTCTTGAAATGTTCCATATCCATATTCCATATCCATCATTTCTCTTTTCTTATTTGAGCTGTTCTTGCAATAATATGGACTTGCTCTTTTACCAAATAGGGCTATCTTCTGTATACCTTGTCACAACACAACAGATATTCCATAATTTTGTGTTTTGTTGATGGTGGTGGAAAACTCTGTCTCAGGCACAACTCCAGAATCTCCCATACGTTTTCAATTGGTTTGAGATCTGGTGACAGTGGGCCATGGCGTATGGTTTACATCGTTTTCATGCTCATCAAACCATTCAGTGACCATTCATGCCCTGAAGATTTGAGGCATTGTCATCCATAACCATGGTAGCCAAAATAAAAGCCAAAATAATAACTTGGCCAGCCGTTTTATTATACACGGCCCTAAACATGATGAGATGTTCATTGCTTATTAAATCATTCAGGAACCACACCTGTGTGGAAGCACCTGCTTTCAATATACATTTATACATGATTATACATGATTATACATGAATATACATGATTCAGTGGGGTTGGGCTAGATGCGGAAGACACGTTTCAGTTGAATGCTGCATTCAGTTGTACAACTGACCTTTCCCTTTCATTGCACCTATGCACCTTTCCCTTTCATTGCACCTATGCACCTTTCCCTTTCATTGCACCTATGCACCTTTCCCTTTCATTGCACCTATGCACCTTTCCCTTTCATTGCACCTATGCACCTTTCCCTTTCATTGCACCTATGCACCTTTCCCTTTCATTTACTTAAGCGTTTCCATTATTTTGGCAGGTACCTGTGTATGTTTAAGCCTATCTGCCTTTACCCCTGAGTAGATCATATGTCATACAATCTTGTCTACACTATGTATAGGATGATAATTTTGTTTTTTTATTCTGTTTTTTAAATTAATTGGGGTTTTGTAATTAATACGATTCCAATGTAACAGATATTTAGTATTTTAATGTGAAAATAAAAAACATAACATTGGAAATGATTTTGTGTATTCATTCCATCAGTGGTTGAGTAATGAACACGAGGGGAGACAGAGAGCTGGTTTCAAGCGCAGGCAGGTAGCTGGGCCCAGGGGCAGGCAGAAGGTCATACACAGGAGGAGGCAGGTAGCTGGGTCCAGGGGCAGGCAGAAGGTCATACACAGGAGGAGGAAGGTAGCTGGGTCCAGGGGCAGGCAGAAGGTCATACACAGGGGGTCCAAAAGGGCAACAGTACAGGCAGGGAAAAGGCTAGTAACATCGTCCGGGAGATCAGGCAATAGGGAGATAACAGGAAATCCGATAGGCTAAAGTACAGGCAGGGAATAGTTTTTGCCAGCCTCGCTAACAACGCCTATCATTCATGGGAAACCCAGCACTCAAAAAGCTGTGTGTCACAAAACAAACAACACCTCACAGTGATGGGGTGCAAAGAACTGAACTAAATAGTGTGGGATAATGACATACAGATGTGTGAACAGGTGATTAGAATTCAGGTCATTGGGATCTGCGTTCAGGGGATCTATATGTTTGAGGGTGTGAGTTGGAAGCAGACGTTACAGGGTGCAGATGTTTGCCAACATCTTTGAGGCATCAGTAACTCAATATCACAGCCTGGTCTCATAGACTAGACGTAACATAGTAAAGTTAAATCCGGGACAACCAAATTAGTATGATATGTTATGTTAGATATGGTTACATAAAACAGATGGTCACATAAGGCAAAAACAAAAGTACGGTGATTGGTCGGGGTGAGCATATAACACGAACATCAAGCAACCCAAAGGTTTGAATCTCATCTCGGACAACTTTAGCAACTTTTCAACTACTTACTACTTTTTAGCTACTTTGCAACTACTTAGCATCTTAGCTAACCCTCCCCTAACCCTAACATTAACCCTTTTAGCCAACACTAAACTTAACCTTAACCCTAGCAAAGCTAACGTTTGCCAACTAGCTAACCTTAGCCACCTAGCTTGAATTCGTAAAGATATCATACATTTAGAAAATTCATAACATATTGTACGTTTTGCAAATATGTAACATATAATACGAATTGTAATTTGTAACATATCATACGAATGGGTGATGGACATTCACAAATTAATAAATATCATACCAAATGTAGCATATCATACTTCATACTAAATGTAGGGTCTCGGATTAAGGTAAAGAAAAATACTAAATGCTCTGAGACCAGGTTGACTCAATGATTGACAGACTTAATTCATGGCCAATTAAGCCTAATTATTATGCCAAATGTTGAGAAACTATTTAGAAACGTAGATCATTTCCCTATAGTCTTAACAGCTAGACCTATCCGTCAAGCCTAGCGAGACATCCCCCCCCCCCCCCCCCCCTCCCCCATCAGGTCTGAAATGACTGGCATTAGCCTATGTCAGGTTGTCTCAGGGGACACGTGTCAAGAGCAATGACCCTGTCCATGGTCCTGAAATTAAGTCAGTTATTTGGAGTGCATATTCTCAAAGTAGCCCATTTGATATTGTAAGAGGCCTGGCTGGAATAAACAGGCTTTGGTGCCACCCCAACATTTGTCTAACCAAAAGTACAGTCATTTTAATATTCATAATAAAGGCTCTCCTGTCCTGTCTCTTCTTTCGGACTACTGCTATATCGATCCTGGCAAAAGTCGATATTGGGTACGGCCACTTCTTACAACAAGCTGCACTCTAGTCGTACGATCATCTCGCGTGTTCCGGTCACGATGTCTTGTTTTCATCATACGACAGTAGCCTACAGTACCAGCTCAACCAGCGCAACCCAACGGACGAGGGAGGAGAGGGATGCTGCGCCTGTCGAAATGTATCGCGCTCCGTTTCAATATGTTACACAGATGTAGACTACAATCTACTTGCTTATGGTGGCCTTGTTATGAGTGTTATTTTTTTCAATAACATTGACTGACGCAGCGAGATGGTGCGGCAGTAAGGAATATATATTTATCCTGTTGTAGCCTTCCAGGACCGTTGTGCGATGCGTCGCTGATTTTTTTCTGCATACAGGCTATCCTTGATAGATTCGTCGTCTTTCGTCCTTGATACAACGTTGTCGTCGGCAGATAATGTTGAATTGAGCTCAATTATTGGACGAATAGTATAAATGGTTTTGGAACATTCCTGGAAAACAATCATGTATGGATCGAATAACTTGTTTATAGATCTTATGAATTTCATATAGTAATTCTGTGGGACTCCGTTCAAAATTATCTAAAATAGCACGGTAAGCATGGATCATTTTCATAACATTTCCACATCTATTGAGTGTATTGTAGGCATGTAATCTATTGATAAATTGAATTATACTGGTATTAGGACTGTCAACATACCGTAACCTACCAAGCATGTTGCGTTGGTTTCTCCCATCTCTCTATTGGGTGATCAATGAACCTTTTACCGCATGACCTCAATGGTGAACTCATACACACGTTATCTTGCCTGACATCACCATCATCAATTAATGTGGGTTTTTATTTATCATAGAATATATGGAGACTTCGGTGTTTCTCTTGTTTAAATGCTTAAGGAAAATGTATGTCAGGTGGTATTCTAAACTGCATTATAAAGTAACATTAAATAATTAACCTACAGGGAAGTTCAATAAAGAAGGGGGAAAGATACTGCAAATGCATCATTACACACACACACACACACACACACACACACACACACATTTGTAATCCTTTTATTATTGTTCATCATTAGTAGCAGAAAAGTGACACTTATACACATGCAGGTATAATTAGGACACAAGGCACTAAGTGGTATATATATGGCCAATATACCACGGCTAAGTGCTGTTTTTACGCACAACGCAACGTGGAGTGCCTGGATACAGCCCTTAGCCATGGGATATTGTCCATATACCACAAACCCCTGAGGTGCCTTACTGCTATTTTAAACAGGTTACCAACTTAATTAGAACAGTAAAAATAAATGGTTTGTCATACCTGTGGTATACAGTCTGATATACCACGGATGTCAGCCAATCAGCATTCAGGGCTCAAAACATCCATTATAAACCACGTTGCATTGTGCGTAAGAACAGACCTTAGCTGTGGTATATTGGCCATATACCACACCTCCTAGTGCCTTATTGCTTAATTAACACCCTCTGACCCCGTTCTCTGTGCAGGGTGCAGGACAGGTGTGTCATCATGGAACCTACAGGCTCCACCTTGGACATGCAGATGAAGAGTGTTGAGAGGAGTACAGTGTTTCTCAGACAGGAACATCTCACCCTACTGCATGGCCTACACCTGGAGATCCTATCCTTGCAGAAACGATGCACCGGTGAGTCTATACATCACAAACACACACACACACAATTACATCATTTCCTGTCAGTGACTAATGTATGGTGTGGTATGTATTTAATCAGGCTTTGTGGCAAGCGATGCGGGACAGAATACATTATAGAATTAATACACTCTATCTCTCTCTCTCACACATCATACATAATCCATAGACAGATGTCATAACCCATATGAAGGAGGCTCAGCTCTGTCCACTTGACACGTCAGCAGCAAAGAACAGATCCAGAGAGCAAGAGAGAGAGAGAAGGGGTGGTCAGATCAAATTAGACTAGTGGAGTAGACTGTGACCCTCTTTACAACAGCAGTATTACTGCAAGCCATGCAGAGGGAGCCCTCACTGCAGAACAAGATGTAGCCAAGAAGGCCATGAAGCATCCCTATCGATGCATCTCTTCTCTGCCCTCGGCTCTCCTACTGTTGAGTTAAAGGGCATCACCACATGGTGTTATGGTTTGACTGACAGACTAGGCCTATACACCACAAAGATGCTATAGCCATCAAATCTTAGATACAAACTCAATGTAGCTTACTGCACTAGTCTCTCAGCGCAAAAGTTCCTTGGGACTATTAACTTTTACAGAGCAGGTTTACCTCAGTGAATCCTCTCCCCACTACAGCCAGGGTTTGTTTCCATGAAAGGGAACCTTTCAGGTCAATACCGTCCTGTTCCTAGGAGTCAGAGGGTCTGATTCCTCCTCTCTGCTGTGGTTCATCTATTATCCTCCTCCTCTTTCTCTTTCATCATCCCTTTCTCTTTCTTTCTTTCTTTCTTTCTTTCTTTCTTTCTTTCTGTCTGTCTGTCTGTCTGTCTGTCTGTCTGTCTGTCTGTCACTCTCTCTCTCTCACTCTCTCTCTCTCTCTCTCTCTCTGTGGAGGTTGGTGGGATTTGCTGAGCAAGCAAAGAAGGGTGATAGGTTAAAGGATTTACTGTGCTTATTTTGGGAGGTAAACTGTCTATTCATGTGAGTGAGAGGGCATGGGCAGGGAAAGAAAATAAATACTGCACAGTATATTTTAGTCTTTGTCCTTGAGGGCAACCCAAGCATGGCGTCTGTCTGTGCTGACTGGAGAAGTGCTTAGAGTCCACCCAAATAAACAGAATCAGTTTAACTCAATGGGATTACTGTATGTCCAGTCTACACAAGGCCCTAATCATGTCTGTTTGAACTGTCTGCAATCAAGTTATTTGACAGACTAGATGCAAACAAATATATTGGACATATTCAATAGCAACACTTTTTTTAAACTATTTATTTTTCAATGACGGCTTAGGAGGCAGAACAACAGATTTGTACCTTGTCAGCTCGGGGATTCAAACTTGCAACCTTTCAGCTCAGGGATTTGAACTTGCAACCTTTCAGTTACTGCCCCAACACTCTAACCACTAGGCTACCCTGCCGCTAGGCTACTTCAATAGCACTACAATTACAAGTAGAGATGAACATGGGTAACAGGGAACCCGGGACTGTCCTGAGAACACTGTTCACATTTCCTGAAATAATTAAATGAAAGACATGAAAAATGACACAATTTCCCCCCAATGTTAGCACTAATCAAATCAAATCAAATCAAATGTATTTATATAGCCCTTCGTACATCAGCTGATATCTCAAAGTGCTGTACAGAAACCCAGCCTAAAACCCCAAACAGCAAGCAATGCAGGTGTAGAAGCACGGTGGCTAGGAAAAACTCCCTAGAAAGGCCAAAACCTAGGAAGAAACCTAGAGAGGAACCAGGCTATGTGGGGTGGCCAGTCCTCTTCTGGCTGTGCCGGGTGGAGATTATAACAAAACATGGCCAAGATGTTCAAATGTTCATAAATGACCAGCATGGTCGAATAATAATAAGGCAGAACAGTTGAAACTGGAGCAGCAGCACAGTCAGGTGGACTGGGGACAGCAAGCAGTCATCATGTCAGGTATTCCTGGGGCATGGTCCTAGGGCTCAGGTCCTCCGAGAGAGAGAAAGAAAGAGAGAATTAGAGAGAGCATATGTGGGATGGCCAGTCCTCTTCTGGCTGTGCCGGGTGGAGATTATAACAGAACATGGCCAAGATGTTCAAATGTTCAGAAATGACCAGCATGGTCAAATAATATTAAGGCAGAACAGTTGAAACTGGAGCAGCAGCACAGCCAGGTGGACTGGGGACAGCAAGGAGTCATCATGTCAGGTAGTCCTGGGGCATGGTCCTAGGGCTCAGGTCCTCCGAGAGAGAGAAAGAGAGAAGGAGAGAATTAGAGAACGCACACCTAGATTCACACAGGACACCGAATAGGACAGGAGAAGTACTCCAGATATAACAAACTGACCCTAGCCCCCCGACACATAAACTACTACTGCAGCATAAATACTGGAGGCTGAGACAGGAGGGGTCAGGATAATGCAGGCCCTACACATGCGCAGTGTCAGATCAGCAAAAAACAAAACAGCAGATTATCCAAACAAATTGTCAATGAAGCCTTTAGTCTATCTAGCGCATTGACTTCACACAAAGTCGCCATAAATTCAAAGTGCATGCATAATTGACACTGCACACTGCACACTCGACCCAAATGCAGTTAAACCCTACAGGAAACCCCTACCATAAGCCTTTTGACTACAAAATAACGTGTGCCTCTTTTAGCTGTCATGGTGAATCTTCAGACAGTCACAAATTTGATAGGCCTATATACACAGTTCACTACATGGGCATCTCTGTCACAGACATGAAGTCTGTTAACAATTCAGAGAGGCATGAGGAAAATGTAGTCTTCTCCTGTCCTAGAGCCTAGGCTATTTTCCTATCCAGTTCCAATCCTAGTGAAACCTAAAATCCTGATTCCGGTCTTGCATGAAAATCCCTAACTTTATTCTGTAATCCATAGGTTGCATTATCAAAGCACGTCTCTTGCCTGCATGTCAAAATACCGCAATAACATTTCCCCTGCTTCTCTGCGCTGACTCATAGCCTAGCCGACTTGCTGCCCATATGAGTGCTGAGGAAATATTCTGTTGAAGAGTATTTTTCTCCACTCATAGAGGAGTAATAAAGACCTAGTGCACAACAGTTTTGTATTTTTGGGGTGATTTATCAGGGGGTGCTGCAGCACCCGTACTTCCCGTGGCTATGATGGCACTTCCGATTTTTGCTTATTTCCCTGAGACTCTCAGGTTAAATATGAATTATTCCTGGTATTGAAACTTTGTCGATTTTTGTGAAAATATGAATCCCTAGTTCCGATCAGTTTTATCATTTAGTCTTTCAATGAGACACATCCCGCATTCCTTTCTTTTATATTTTTAAATTCCTATCTGTCTCCTAGACTTACTCATATTACTCATTTCTGTCTCACACATTACTCATTCATGTCTCTGTCTCACTGATGTCTCATTTCTTGTCTCTGTTTTCTCAGAGTTGACATCTGAGCTGAATGTGAAGCCTCCAGGCAAGAGTGAACTGGGTAAGTTCTGTCTCTCTCTCTCTTTCTTTCTCCCCCCCCCCCCCCCCTCTCTCCAAGCTTGGCTTTGTGACACTGACTGTTTGTCCTCTTTGGCTCATCACCCCAACTCCCCAGCTCACCCTCATGGCAGTATCCCACACTTTACCCATCCCCCAAGGGACATCCCTGTGATCGACCTCCCCAAACAATCTCTCCCTTCTCCCTCTCTCATAAAGACCATATTCCAAAACAATCATCATATAGGAGATTCACATGTTATGGCTTGATCTGCTGTTACCAGGAAAAACATATAGGAGGATGGGAATTGGGTAGGTTGGCAGCAGAGTTGAAATTCATGAATATGAACCATCAGACAAAAGGCTGTGTATGCACCTTAATAGGTTGTTTGTTGAATTGGAATGTCTAGATACAAGATGGATATTATGCTAATATCTTAGCTTAGATAATTACAGAGACAGAGGGGATGGGAGGGAAGGGTGGTGGAGAGAAAGGAAGGAGGAGATGGGGGGTCATGCCCATCTGCAGCCCATTAGAACTCATCAGGACCCCCCTATTTTTCCAGAGCAGTCCATCCCTTGCTCTATCATTCCGCCACAGCCCCCCCACTCCTCCATCCTCGCAAATTGATCCATCCATTTTTACTCCCCTCTCATGTTCCTCTGTGCCCTGGTGGAGGGATCCAATTACAGTCTGTTTGCTGAGACAGAGAGGTGGAGGGACAAGGGAGGATGGTACAGTTAGGGGGCACAAGAAAGTGTTAGAGGGACAGTAAGAGAACGAGAGAGATAGAGAAAGTGGTAAAGAGGGAGTGAGAGAGAGGGGAGAGAGAGAAAGAGAGAGATAGATAAAGTACTAAAGAGGGAGTGAGAGAAAGAGGGAGAGCGAGAGAGAAGGGGGGAGGGGGAAAGGATGGAGAAATGGAGATTAGATTACATAGCATTTTCTATATTTGGAGCATGACCTCACCACCCTGGTCTAGTGGGTGACAGTTAGACAGAGACCAGGGAGAACTACACCCAGGAGAGAGAGAGCTGGGGTTACCCAGAGAGAGGGGGAGGGGAGAGAGACATGAAGGGAGGGAGGGGAGAAACAGAGATGGAGAAAGAAAAATCTGTAAAATAGTGATTGGTATCGGGAGAAGAATTAAGATAGAGGGATGGAGAAAGAGGTATGGAATGAGAGAGACTGGTACAGAGAGAGGGATTAAGAGGGATGAGAGGAGAGAAGAACAAGAGAAAGAGAGGAGGGTGAGAAAGGAGATAGAGGAAGGAAGGGCTACTTATATGAATATCAGGTTCCTCCTATTCTAAACGTAAAGCAGCAATCCTAATATAGGCCTAACGAATATCTCTACTGATCATTTTACAATGATTTCATATCAAAGTTTCAACTAATCGCAGCACCTTTTGCTCCTCTTTTTGGGGGATTCTTCCTTCCCATCCATCTTCTTTGTCCTAATTCTTGGGTCAACCAGCGTACCAGAGGCTGTGGTGTAATTCCTCTCCCTTTGCACAGCTGTCTAAGCCCAAATCCACAGCTACAGTACAGCTACAGTTAGGTCTGACTAAGGCTTTTTTCCTATTAGAGGGATTTCAATGTGATGGAGAACCGTAGGTTTGACCAAAAACCCCTGCAAATGTTGTACAATGATTTTAAACTGGCAGTTAAAACTGGATGCAATGATGTTATCACTGCCAATTCCTGGTGTAATGATGACATCAGTGCAGCCAATTTTGTCCACTGGGAAATAAGTTATTATGTTACTAGATTGAATTAAATATCGGCCACCAACCCACCAAAACAATCACCTTCCTTCCCCTCCAATCACACCACTGCACGTGAGCAGTCTGCCAGTCTGCTATCTTCAATCTCTCTCTATAGTGGGTAAGTGGCAGCAGATGGCACATCCTGCCAGTGGCCATGCTGTGGTTGGTAGGGATTGGGTGGTGGCTACTGGCAGGGATTTCCTCAATGGCTCTGTAATCTTTTGCACATATGTGCTCAGTCTTCTGCCTTTGTCCAGGCAATCCCTAAACCCACATACCATTTTCTATCTGCCAGATTATCCACAAATGTGCATTGAGGGTAAATTGGTGATTGAAAGCAGCAAACTCTGGTCACATTACTTCATTTCATATCCATTTGACTGACTGGATCATATCCAGGCTGTGTGTTATTTCTCTGTATGTGCTCTATGCTCTGTTCTCTGGTCCTATGTCCAGATGAACAGGGGGTTGGGGGATGGGGTTAGGAGTGCTATGTGTGGGTAATATGTCAGCATGGGTAATAGATGCCAAGTACACACTGCCCTTAATGTAAATCTGGCAGCTGCATTTGGGGCTTGTTTTTCTGTCTGTATGTTAGTCATCTGTCTGTGAATCTCTGATGATTTGACTTGTGTGTGCTTATCTGTTTGTATGTTTGTGTGTCTGTCCTCAGACCTGGCGGAGGAGGAAGAGCAGCTGGAGGCCCGCTGTCTGGAGGTCGAAGATCGCCTGGCCGAGCAGCAGTGCACCCTGGGAGAGCTGCGTAAAGAGCTGATTCACAAGGGGGCGCTGGTAGGCGCGCTGCGGGCTAACCTCAAGGACAAGGAGCGCCGCTTCCTGGACGAGCTGAAGAGCCGCAGCCACCGCTCCACGGTGCTCAACACAGAGCTGCAGAAGCAGACCGAGGCGGCAGCCTACCTCTCCTTCCAGCTGCACGCCGCCCGCCAGAAACTGCACCACCAGAGACTGCAGCAGAGGCAGCAGGCCCTCAGGGAGAACCGGGAGAATAGGGATCATCATGGGAAACCCCCTGGGCTCCAGTACAGCCAAGCAGCTGAGTGGGACACCACCACCTTTTCTACATTTTCTCCTCAGTCGCCCTCCGGTTTCTCCAATGCCTCCAACGCCAGCTCCGCCATAGCCTCCCCTGTGGTAAAGCCTAAACGCAGGGGCAGCAGGGCCACATCAGGGCACCAGCTCCGGGCGGAGAGGGCCAGGGAGTGTGTCCCCCAGGAGAAGGTGATGGGTCCCGCAGAGCCCACCGCCATGCCTGACCCAGCGCTGTTCCTCCACCCTCACCGCAGGCACCACAGGTCCAGGGCCAGGCGTTCCCACTCCCCGGCCCACAGACAGCCTCTTCTGGTGGGGGAAAGAGGGGAGGAGGAGGGGGGTGGAGAGGGGCCAATGGAGCCCCAGGATGGAGCTCCTCCTAGAATGGCAGCCACAGCCACAGCGCCACCTGCTGGCTGGTCAGATCAAGGCTGAATAGCTAGCCCCACTGTGACCATCCCTAGAAATGCATCATCATCACTAGCATCATCATTACTATCATCATAATAATTGTAATCATCATCCCTATGACCGTCTGATTTTATTCATTCTGTAAATTGCCCATTGTCCTACACCTTGATGGAATTGATTCTGAAATGAATATAGCATTGTTGATTATAATCCTATTAACTCTAATGACTGGTATTTAGATGTATTGCTATAATGGACACTTTTTATAATTATACATTTTGACATGACCTGAATTAACTCAAACTTCCAGGTGTACGAACACCCAAAGGGGGTTGTTGTTACAAATCACTTCACGTCAATGTGTGGAATCATGTAGTTGAATGCATTTACACTGGCGTCGGTCTATATAACGTTATTATGGGGCCTTATCCGAGTGTGGCGTCCTTTGTGGAGGTTAGTTTAACCTATGGCCTGTAGCCTTAGACCACAGCACCTACTGTGCAATTACCTTACCCTACTGTGTCGTTTTAGGGCCAACCATAAATCAACACTGGGTCGCCCTTGTAGAAAAAATGTGTCTGACCTCTGTTGCGTTGAGTCACAGTTGGGTAGCGTTTGAGCATCTGCATCTGTGTATGTCCTTGCTGTGAACACGATTGATCTTCAGATCTTCATTGTTGGCCTTCACTGGCAAAGGTCCCACAGGTCCAAGAGGGGTAGTCATGCCGTCCTATCCCACTGAATCTTTCTTTATTCCATTGGTCATACAATAGGTAGGCCTACAGCACACTATATATGTTATACAATAATTTAAAGTAACATTAGTTCACTGGCCTGACACAAAAATCTTAGTGGGTTTCAAATAAAATGTGCCTCTGAACTTAAAAAAAAAACGAAAAACATATTAGATCACAGGATTACAATCAATCAAATGTATTCATAAAGCCCTTTTTACATCAGCCGATGTCACAAAGTGCTACACAGAAACCCAGCCTAAAACCCCAAACAGCAAGTAATGCAGATGCACGGTGGCTTGGAAAAACTCCCTAGAAAGGCAGAAAACCTAGGATGAAACCTAGAGAGGAATCTGGCTCTGAGAGGTGGCCAGTCCTCTTCTGGCTGTGCCGGGAGGAGATTATAACAGTACATGGCCAAGATGTTCAAACGTTCATATATGACCAGCAGGGTCAAATAATAATGATCACAGTGGTTGTAGAGGGTGCAACAGGTCAGCACCTCAGGATTAATAGCCGATCATTCAGAGTTAGAGACAACAGGTGCGGTAGAGAGAGAGAGTCGAAAACAGCAGGGTAGCACGTTCGTTGAACAGGTCAGGGTTCCATAGTCGCAGGCAGAACAGTTGAAAATGGAGCAGCAACACGACGAGGTCGACTGGGGACAGCAAGGAGTCATCAGGCGAGGTAGTCCTGAGGCATTGTCCTAGGGCTCAGGTTCTCTGAGAGAAGAGAGAAAGAGAGAGAGAAAGAAAGAAAAGAGAGAGAGAGAACATTGAGAGAGCATACTTGAATTCACCCAGGACACCGGATAAGACAGGAGAAATACTCCAGATATAACCGACTGACCCTAGCCCCCCGACACAAACTATTGCAGCATAATTACTGGAGGCTGAAACAGGAGGGGTCGGGAGACACTGTGGCCCCGTCCAACGATACCTCCAGACAGGGCCAACCACAGCCCCAAAACCACTAGGGGGATATCTTCAAACATTGTTGAAGCTTTTGGATGAGTTAAACTGGAGTTCCTGGGTAAATAGGAGTAGGTTGTAATCTAGCAGATGCTTTGCATAAACAGGACACTTTTGGGTGATAATGTATTGGGACCAGTTTGGCCAGATGTTTCTCTCAGGGTTTGTGAGGTGTTTGTAATACCGTACACAGAGAAGGGTGTTTGATTTGATTTGAATTCTTCTTTGTGTTTTTATGACTGATTTGATTTCACTATTACTAGTCAAGCAAAAAGGGTTGTTAGGGCCTTCTGGCAGATTTGTCTCAAGTCTCAGAGAGCTGAGAGGACAAAATGTTTCTTAAGTAAAAGGGTCATATTGGTTATATACACGGTAGATTCCAAGCTGTGGAGGCAGCATCTGTTGAAAGTCATTATTTGACACAATAGAAACAGCCAATGACATTGAGTTGCACTTGGCGGACCCCAGTGGTGTAGAGACAGAATAGCACCCAAACAGATTAAGATTTGGGGTGTCAATGGATCTGAAGATTTAGGCTAATCTATTTGACTTTTTATGAGCTTTTAGTTGATGAAATTGGTGGATTTTACATTCAATGTCAGATTCTTACATTTTTAAACCGTTTATCTCGATAGGTAATATATCATAACCCTTATATGAATGTACATATACACACACATATATATATATATATATATAGTCTGATTATAGCTAAATATAACAGGGATGTCATTTTAAAAAAAAAAAGTCATTTAGCAGACACTTACAGTAAGTAAGTGTATAGGTTTTCATACTGGTCCCCCGTGGGAATCAAACCCACAACCGTAGCGTTAGCAGTACCATTCTATACCAACTGAACCACACAGGAAGAGTCATCTATGGATTATTAAATACATGTAGTAAAATGGAAAACTGTAAAAGGTATTAGAAGGATATGTTTTATTACAATTGTTTAACTTAATATTTAAATGTATTTAACTGATTGTTTATGACATCACATAATGTTATAAAACTATTGTTATTTTCCGTATTTATCTGTCTATAGGGCATTTGGAGGAGGAATTGTCATGGAATGCCTTTGAATAAGTGAAGATGGGTTGAATTTAGTGCAGACATTTAACGTTGTAAAAAACAACAATGTAAGAAGAACCTGTCTCATTACTGAAAAGTAACCAACTGATAAATTGCAACGGTTATCGTTGCTGGCAACAATTGCAGTCAAGCCCCCTAAAAGATGTCCCATGTCCCATAGGCACAACGTTCTTTCCGTGTAAAAAAAATGCAAGGAGCTTCTGCCATGGTGCCCAGATGAATGGTCAATGTAATTTAACCCTTAGCCTGCAGGCAAGCAATTTGTCATGACTGTGCACTATTTCCTCAGCTCCTGAGAACACATTCCCTATTCAATATCAAAATTACAGTAACATGGCAATCCTCATTGAAAATGTTTTTATACAGCACATGTGATTCTTAGGGAACTAGAAGTTAGACTGTTAAGCTTTCGTGTAAAGCAAACATCCTTGGATGATGTACTTGTGATATACCTGTGCTTATAGTGGTGTAGGTACAGATGTGGTCTGTGGCTAGAGCCAGCCATGTCCAAAATACTCTACAACTAAGCAATAAGAACAGAGAAGACTGACACTTCAAATCTTACACATTTTGGACATTGAAATGTGTAAGAGTTACACGCTGATACGATATTATATCACAGATAAATAACAAATAAAAACACTATCCCTTTATTCTTAATTAATCAAAATGCTAAACAGCTTTAATATCCTGTTGAATCAGATTGTGGTGAAAGATGTCTTATCATGACAATGATGAGCCAAAGAGGCACAACACAGTTGTCTGGTGTTCTGTCTTAGAGTAGTCGCGCTGTGACTATGCTGCGTAACGTTACAGCACAGCCATGCACAATTACATAGAAAAAACCGAAACGTCCCTTGAGTGCCACGGATGTTGAATACAATTATATTTGAACTTACTCAGCCAATTGTGCGTGGGGTTGGTCATTCAGTTGATCAAAATTAGTAAACCAACTTCAAAACGCAGGTCTCTGTGTGTGGCAATCAATATTCGTTTGCTCGAGACCAAAGGAATATGCGCAAGACAGAAGTACAAGCACGAGATGAATGAATACTAACCGAAGTCTTGCAGGTGTTTACATGGATTTGCGAATGTGCCAGGTGATAGAAATTGCAACGGCAGGTAAACGTTGGGTAAATAATACTTTCCTGTGGACGTTCTGAAAGACCAACCTCACAACAGGTAGAGTAAGTTCAAAAGTAATTTTATTGAAGATTCTGGCTTGTAAGGAAACTTTGTTTCAGACTGTATACAAATAATTCATATCAGTCTGATTTATTAGGCAAGCCTTAGTGTTGAGTTCTGTCAATGTTATCCTCGTTCTGGATACCAGGGGAGGATGAATCATAAAAGCATTTTGTTGATTATTCATAGAAAACTCATATCTTCCCATCCTGCTCTCCTTTCTTCCTTCTGATGCTTTGAGGAGCTGTCAAGGAGAACAGACACAAGGAATCAAGTAAAGACTTTTGAGATACTATATCACTTCTATCTTCTATCTGGTTTCCAATTCCACATTTCCTCAAATGTTTCTCTATACATTTATTCACTAGCATGAAGAAAATTAGGATGAGGGAGACATTTGAATACATTTCTCCTGCAGAGAATGTCTTCCATTTTGATGAGCCATTTTTTTGTTGTTGCTGCCATTGACGCCCAGAGGTCAATCCCGACAAAGTCAGAGATCACTGAGGTAAATCCGCAACATTTTTTTCATACTAGTGGGTGTCACCATTACCTCATCGAGTCCGACTCATGTCCGCTACATGGGCATTTTAAAAGTATTTGGTTTTAATCTTGTTTGATATTTTTGGTCTTTTCAGGCAATAAAAAAAGCACCACTTCATACGTTCCCTCTGGCATACAACATAATGTATGCCGTGAGACACTCTGAAGGAGCCTCCTCTCAAGACCCCGAGGTGTGCTGTGTCATATGGTCCCTTGCTGAGCACCCCCCAACCTCCGTCTCTACCGCACTACTGTGTTAGCTTACTGTAGAGCATAGAGCTGTACATGTTATTTGAATAAAAGTTAGGTTTGACTAAAGTTTGTCTATCGTGTGTTATATTTTTTAATGCGTTACCCTGGATTATACAGTTTGATGACGAACACCAGCTCTGAAATCTAGATACATAAACTCAGCAAAAAAAGAAACGTCCCTTTTTCAGGACCCTGTCTTTCAAAGATAATTCGTAAAAATCAAAATAACTTCACAGATCTTCATTGTAAAGGTTTTAAACACCGTTTCCCATGCTTGTTCAATAAACCATAAACAATTAATGAACATGCACCTGTGGAACGGTCATTAAGACACTAACAGCTTACAGACGGTAGGCAATTAAGGTCACAGTTATGAAAACTTAGGACATTAAAGAGGCCTTTCTACTGACTCTGAAAAACACCAAAAGAAAGATGCCCAGGGTCCCTGCTCATCTGCGTGAACTTGCCTTAGGCATGCTGCAAGGAGGCATGAGGACTGCAGATGTGGCCAGGGCACTTCTTACGTACCCCTATGGTCAAGCTGCTCCCACAACAGCTCAATAGGGTTGAGATCCGGTGACTGTGCTGGCCACTCCATTATAGACAGAATACCAGCTGACTGCTCTTCCCTAAATAGTTATTGCATAGTTTGGAGCTGTGCTTTGGGTCATTGTCCTGTTCTATGAGGAAATTTGCTCCAATTAAGCACCGTCCACAGGGTATGGCGTTGCAAAATGGAGTGATAGCCTTCCTTCTTCAAGATCTCTTTTACCCTGTACAAATCTCCCACTTTACCACCACCAAAGCACCCCCAGACCATCACATTGCCTTCACCATGCTTGACAGATGATGTCAAGCACTCCTCCAGCATATTTTCATTTTTTCTGCATCTCACAAATTTTCTTTGTGATCCGAACACCTCAAACTTAGATTTGTCTCTTCATAACACTTTTTTCCAATATTTAGAGGCTGAGCCCAGTGAGAGGGAGAGAACTTACTGTGAGCACCTGCACCCGGGTGAGGTAGAGCAGTGCCAGCGGTGGCAAACTCACCCACACTGCGGCTGGATGAGAGGGACGTGAACGCTGGCAGCCAAAACAGGATGGGGGCGGGGGGGTGAGTACCAGAGAGACAGGGTGAAATAAATAAGAGAAAGAAATATAAACCAAAAAGGGGGAAAAGTGTGAAAGTCACCCAAAAGCAAAACCAAAATCATAACAGAGCGAATGGAGTCTGTGTGAAAGCAGAAGCCAGGCAGTGTGGTGGTCAGTGTGGATGAGAGAAGGAGGAGAGAGAAAGGGGTGCATCTCCATAGTCTAAAGTGGTTTCCTCTCCTTGTCTCCTCTGCACAGATCTGAAAACATATAGGATAGGTGAAAGATCAGTGCGGATGATGGAAAGGAGACAAGGAGAGGACGCCACTGTAGAGTGCTGCGATGCACCCAGAGAGCAGTGCTTTCCCATCCACCACTGCGTAGTCAAGAAGCCATCTGCAGACAATGTCCAGCAGAGGGCGGTGTGGTACATTCAAAGCTAATTCCCTTGGGGGAAACTAGCCAGTGAGTGAGTGTGTGTGCCTTGAACAACCAGCTTGCAAATACAGTTCCAATATTTATCTGTCCAGTGTCTGTGTTCTTCTGCCCATCTTATTCTTTTATTTTTATTGCCCAGTCTGAGATATGGCTTTTTCTTTGCAACTCTACCTAGAAGGCCAGCATCCCGGAGTCAACAGGTGTCTGTTTCTCAAACTAGACACTCTAATGTACTTGTCCTCTTCCTCAGTTGTGCACCGGGGCCTCCCACTCCTCTTTCTATTCTGGTTAGAGCCAGTTTGCTCTGTTCTGTGAAGGGAGCAGTACACAGCGTTGTACGAGATCTTCAGTTTCTTGGCAATTTTTCGCATGGAATAGCCTGACGAATTTCAGAAGAAAGTTCTTTGTTTCTGGCCATTTTGAGCCTGTAATCCAATCCACAAATGCTGATGCTCCAGATACTCCACTAGTCTAAAGAAGGACAGTTTTATTGCTTTTTTAATCTGGACAACAGTTGTCAGCTGTGCTAACATAATTGCAAAAGGGTTTTCTAATGATCAATTTGCCTTTTAAAATTATAAACTTTGAATGGCTAATATTGGAACACAGGAATGATGGTTGCTGATAATGTGCCTCTGTACGCCTATGTAGATATTCCATAAAAATCAGCCGTTTCCAGCTACAATAGTCATTTACAACATTAACAGTGTCTACACTGCATTTCTGATCAATTTGATGTGATTTTAATGGACAAAAAAAGTTGCTTTTCTTTCAAAAACAAGGACATTTTTAAGTGACCCCAAACTTTTGAACAGTGTACATTTATAATAATAATAGAAGAAGAAATTAGTAACGCGAGGAGAAAATACACAATGAGCAATGATAGCTTGGCTAAATACATGGGATACCAGTACTGAGTCGATGTGCAGGGATACAAGGAAATGTAGGTACATATGTACATATAGGTAGGGGTAAAATGACTAGGTAACAGGATAGATAATAGACAGTAGCAGCAGTGTATGTGGTGAATGTGTAAGTGTGTGTGATGAATGTGTGCCTGTGTGTTATGTGTGAATGAGTGTGTGTTGGAGTGTCAGTGTAAGTACAGTACCAGTCAAAAGTTTGGACACACCTACTCATTCAAGGGTTTTTCTTTATTTTTACTATTTTCTAAATTGTAGAATATTAGAGAAGAAATCAAAACTATGAAATAACACATGAAATCATCTAGTAACCAAAAAAGTGTTAAACAAATCAAAATATATTTTAGATTCTTCAAAGTAGCCACCCTTGATGACAGCTTTGCACACTCTTGGCATTCTCTCAACCAGCTTCATGAGCTAGTCACCTGGAATGCATTTAAATTAAAAGGTGTGCCTAAAAGTTAATTTGTGGAATTTCTTTCCTTCATAATGAGTTTGCATGTGTGGGTAGAATCCAGTGTGTGTACATAGATTCAAAATGAGTTAGTATAAAAAGGGTAAATGCAGATAGTCCGGTTAACTATTTAGCAGTCTTATGGCTTGGGGGTAGAAGCTGTTCAGGAGCCTTTTGGTCCCAGACTTAGCGCTCCGGTACCTCTTGCCATGCGGTAGCAGAGAGAACCGTCTATGACTTGGGTGGCTGGAGTCTTTGACCATTTTTAGGGCCTTCCCTATGACCCATCATTGTATAGATGTCCTGGATAGCAGGGAGTTCGGCCCCAGTGATGTTCAGGTCCGTAGGCACTACTCTCTGTGTTCAAGCAGTTGTCATGCCAAGCGTGATGCAGCCAGTCAAGATGCTCTCAATGGTGCAGCTGTAGAACTTTTCTGAGGATCTGAGGGCCCATGCCAAATCTTTTCAGCCTCCTGAGGGGGAAGAGGCTTTGTCGTGCCCTCTTTACGACTGTGTTGGGGTGTTTGGACCATGATAGGTCCATATTGATGTGGACACAGAGGAACTTGAAGCTCTCGACCAGCTCCACTACAACCCGTCAATGTTAATGGGAAGTGTTCGGCCTTCCGTTTGATGTTGTTCCCGATAAGCTCCTTTGTCTTTCCCACATTGAGGGAAGAGGTTGTTGTCCTGGCACCACAATGACAGGTCTCTGACCTCCTCCTTTTGAGCATGGTGAAGTTATTAATTACACTTTGGATGGTGTATCAATACACCCAGTCACTACAAATATACAGGTGTTCTTCCTAACTCAGTTGCCAGAGAGGAAGGAAACCACTCAGGGATTTCACCATGAGGCCAATGGGGATTTTAAAACAGTTACAAAGTTACATGGTTGTGATAAGAGAAAACTGAAGATGGATCAACAACATTGTACTTGCTCCACAAAACTAGCATAAATTACAGAGTGAAAAGAAGGAAGCCTGTACAGAATAAAAAATATTCCAAAACATGCATCGTGTTTGCAATAAGGCACTAAAGTAAATTATCTTTTTGTCCAGATTACAAAGCTTTATGTTTGGGGCAAATCCAACACAACACATCACTCAGTACCACTCTTCATATTTCAAGCATGGTGGTGGCTGCATCACGTTATGTACATGCTTTTTAAAAATAAAAATAAACAATAGAGCTAAGCACAAGCTAAATCCTGGGGGAAAACTTGGTTAATTCTGTTTTCCAACAGACACTGGGTGGCAAATTCACCTTTCAGCAAGACAAATATACACTGGAGTTGCTTATCAAGACGACATTGAATTTTCCTGAGTGGCCTAGATACAGTTTTTACTTAAATCGGCATGAAAATGTTTGGCAACACTTGAAAATGGCTGTCTACCAATGATCAACAACTAACTTGGCAGAGCTTGAAGAATGTTTTTAATAATAATGGGCGAATATTGTACAATCCAGGTGTGCAAAGCTCTTAGAGACTTACCCAGCTGTAATTGCTGCTAAAGGTGATTCTAGCATGTATTGACTCAGGGGGTTGAATACTTCTAATAGACACTCATATATCGAATAAAGATATATGAGTGTTTTATTTCTGGTCCCATGTTTCATGAGCTGAAATAAAAGATCACAGAAAGGAATATTTCTGTCTCTAATAAAGGCCTTTTGTGCGGAAAAACTAATTCTGATTGGCTGGGCTCCCCAGTGGCTTCGCCCCTGCCCAGTCATGTGAAATCGGGCCTAATGATTAGGTCCTATTGAAGTTATTTCAATTGACTGATTTCCTTATATGAACTGTAACTCAGCAAAATCTTTGAAATTGTTGCATGTTGCGTTTATATTTGTGTTCAGTATACATACATACATGTTTATATTGAACCAATAAGGCCGAGGTGGTGTGGTATATGGCCAGTATATACCAAGGCTAAGGGCTGTACTTACGCACGACGCAATGCGGAGTGCCTGGACACAGCCCTTAGCCGTGGTATATTGGCCATATATCACAAACCCCGAGGTGCTTTATTGCTATTATAAACTGGTTACCAACGTAATTAGAGCAGTAAAAATGTTTGTCAAACCCATGGTATACGGTCTGATATACCATGGCTGTCAGCCAATCAGCATTCATGGCTCGAACCACCCAATTTATAAACATCAACAACAACATCATCGGAAGTGTAGGCCAATATGGGTAAAGGTCAACCTATTCAGTCCTATATCCCTGGTTCATCAGCTTTGATATTGAGTGCAGAAGTTTTTCACACCCCTATAGCCATAATAACCAAAGAATGATGTTATACAAAAATTCTACATTTCGTAATACCAGTATGCCATATGGGCAGAAATTACATGTCCAAAATAAATTCACAAGTTATAATTTTGTGATCCTAGATACAACTGTTCATAAAAAAAGTTTAAAAAGTTATTTGGCACACTGCGCTTCCCGTAGCCAGACGTTTTGGCCAAATATTTTTTATAATTATACCAAATAAGACCACAGAACAAGAAAGGAAGTGGGCAGAGGCAAGCATTCTAGTATACATCTGCATATTTCCGTTAGGGAACAACTACTCTGTGTGTGCGTGTGCAATAACTCAATTTACCTTTGCACTCCTTCTAAAAAGTATTTGTTTACAACTTTTGCAAAGGATAAAGTTTACAAAACATAGTACATACTGTTCATAGCATATTCTAGTTTTGGGAACAGAAAACTGTATTGAGATCCAATGTTTAATTGATGAGAAAATGTGCAAAATGTGGGCCAAAATCCATCTCTTCACATCTTCTCCCACTGCCCACCAGTAGGCTTCCTCTCACTACCATATTTGGTAGTGAGTAAAAACGCAAACCGGATGCTTCACATTTATACATCCAGTGAAATATCTGTCTCATTCTTTTATCTGTGTTTTGGGGGGGTGGGAAAGAACGCAAAGAGGTCAGGAGGAGGAGAAACCACGTGTGATTGCCATGTTCAGCGTTGACTGTCCTTCCTCTGTAGACTTGTTTTTGTAAGATCGTACCCTCTGCATGTAGCTGGCTAGCCCGTTAGCTAAATAAGGAGCATTTAACAGATTCACATAGCAATTTTGAACAACGGATTTTTGTTGCCACCTTTGACTAACTAGCTGCCAAATAATGGTGAGCAAAACTGATGACATCCCGGCGTCAGTACCCAACTGTAATGTTAACACAGTTGATGTTGTAGGAGAGACGCCAGACCGCAAAGAGAGTTCCAAGTCACCACACAAGGACCCTTGTGGTAAGCAACTAGCTAACGTTACGTATTTATCAAGTTTGATAGACTATCCTGCGAAATGTTAAAGCGGTATCGGAATGCTGGGTAACTAACGTTAACTAGCCTAGCAACGGCATCGGTTGTAAGTTATGAAAGTGTGCACATAGTAATGTTAGCAAGCTAACTGCACAGATGCAGAGTTCATTCAAAGTAACTTAGTCATCTCATCTGTCACTGAGTTGATTAGTCTGCTAACTGGCTGGAAATGCAGCAATGGGCCTCAGCATTCAAAACAGTTTTCTATAACCAAGATGAGTAAATTCTCAATTAAACGATGACAGCTAGCTACACCAGCCATTTTAGGCTTGTTTGAGCTGTTGAACTAGCTACCTTTAGTTGTTGTGTTGGCTAAACTAACGTTAGCATGTCGCAAAGTGGTTAGCTCTGGCTATATCACGAGGGTTTGGCTAACAAATCAAATAACTTAAGTATTTAGATAATGAGAACATTGTTGACAGGTGAGCTGTTCGGCTAGCAAGTTAGCTCATTAGCTGTATGTCAAACAAAGACACAACCCTTGTTGTGTGGCTGACTTGATGTAGCTAGTTAAAGTTAGCTAGCTTAGAAATAGTTAACTAGCCAGGCTTGGCTAGCTAGTAGCAACGCAGCCAGCGGCGATGCTGGCTTGTTGTAGAAAAATGGTTGATATAAATGTGATTCTAGAAATAGTCGTAAGTGTATCCAGTATCTTAACAGTGTCGTGCGAGCACCTGACGCACATGGGACCACAGCTGTTATGTACCTGCCTGAAAGAAAGAATGGACTGAAGGTCACCTTCAGTGGAACTGCACATTAAGAGAACAGAGGGGTTCTAATCGATGTGAAGTAATTTCACACGCCGTTTTCTATTAATAGAAACGTATTTGTTTCACATTGTCCATCAAATGCATGCTATTGTTGTGACCTAGTAATATCGAAGTGACCAGATCACCAATGTCTCCGTTAGTTGGCGTGATACCTCCCCGGCCTCCCTCCCGTTCAGAACCAGAGGTTAGCTGTTCCTCGACCGGGAAGCGGAAGCTGGCCCTTTGAGAATAGTAATGGTGCATGCACCGTGAGAGAAGGTTGTACTTGAGACATTCTGAGTCATATAGCCGGTAAGTGTCGTTTAAACAAACCGATAATCATTGTTCGCCACCGATCGCATCATTTAAAGTATTGATGGTCGAGACTATAGAGGTCGACCGATTATGATTTTTCAACGCCGATACCGATTATTGGAGGACCAAAAAATGCCGATACATGTATTTGTAATAATGACAATTACAACAATACTGAATTAACACTTATTTTAACTTAATATAATACATCAATAAAATCAATTTAGCCTCAAATAAATAATGAAACATGTTCAATTTGGTTTAAATATTGCAAAAACAAAGTGTTGGAGAAGAATATGAAAGTGCAATATTTGCCATGTAAGAAAGCTAACGTTTAAGTAAGAAAGCTAACGTTTAAGTTCCTTGCTCAGAACATGATAACATATGAAAGCTGGTGGTTCCTTTTAACATGAGTCTTCAATATTCCCAGGTAAGAAGTTTTTGTAGTTATTATAGGACTATTTCTCTCTATACCATTTGTATTTCATTAACCTTTGACTATTGGATGTTCTTATAGGCACTTTAGTATTGCCAGTATAGCTTCTGTCCCTCTCCTCGCTCCTCCCTGGGCTCGAACCAGGAACACAACAACAGCCTCCCTCGAAGGAGCGTTACCCATGCAGAGCAAGGGGAACAACTACTCCAAGTCTCAGAGCAAGTGACGTTTGAAACACTATTAGCGCGCGCCCCGCTAACTAGCTAGCCATTTCACATCGGTTACACAAGCCTAATCTTGGGAGTTGATAGGCTTGAAGTCATAAACAGCGCAATGCTTGACGCACAACGAAGAGCTGCTGGCAAAACGCACGAAAGTGCTGTTTGAATGAATGCTTACGAGCCTGCTGCTGCCTACCACCGCTCAGACTGCTCTATCAAATCATAGACTTAGTTATAACATAATAACACAGAAATTTGAACCTTTGGTCATTAATATGGTCGAATCCGGAAACTATCATCTCGAAAACAAGACGTTTATTCTTTCAGTGAAATACGCAACCGTTCCATATTTTATCTAAGGGGTGTAACAGTCTAAATATTCCTGTTACATTGCACAATCTTCAATGTTATGTCATAATTACGTACAATTCTGGCACATTAGGCGGCCCAAACTGTTGCATATACACTGACTCTGCTTGCAATGAACGCAAGAGAAGTGACACAATTTCACCTGGTTAATATTGCCTGCTAACCTGGATTTCTTTTAGCTAAATATTTTTAGCTAAATATAGTTTAAAAAATATATACTTCTGTGTATTGATTTTAAGAAAGGCATTGATGTTTATGGTAAGGTACACATTGCAGCAACTATACGCACCGCATCAATTATATGCAATTATATGCAACGCAGGACACGCGTTAACTAGTGATTATGATTGATTGTTTTTTTTTATAAGATAAGTTTAATGCTAGCTAGCAACTTACCTTGGCTTCTACTGCATTCGTGTAACAGGCAGTCTGTCTCCTCGTGGAGTGCAATGAGAGGCAGGTGGTTAGAGCGTTGGACTAGTTTTTTTTTATTGAACCTTTATTATTTATTATTTAACCAGGCAAGAACAAATTCTTATTTTCAATGACGGCTTAGGAACAGTGTGTTAACTGCCTGTTCAGGGGCAGAACGACAGAATTGTACCTTGTCAGCTTGGGGGTTTGAACTTGCAACTTTCCGGTTACTAGTCCAACGCTCTAACCACTAGGCTACCCTGCCGCCCCCAACTGTAAGGTTGCAAGTTTGAATCCCACGAGCTGACAAGGTGAAAATCTGTTGTTCTGCCCCTGAACGAGGCAGTTAACCCACCGTTAACCCACCTAGGCTGTCATTGAAAATAAGAATGTGTTCTTAACTGACTTGCCTAGTTAAATAAAGGTGTTAAAAATACCTATTTTCGATTGTTATGAAAACTTGAAATCGGCCCTAATTAATCGGCCATTCAGATGAATTGGTCGACCTCTAGTCGAGACAGTCACATGACGTACTACTGGTATAGGTTTGGTGAATGTATGGCCACTGTTGAAATTACACAACCTTAGGCAGCTTTCACGACAATGCCACAGCTTTCAGTGTCACATTTGACAGGACCTTGAGTTGCATGCATGTGTTGGCACGACTATAACTTTACACACACTAGGGTTAGTTCAGTTGTCAAACTTAGATAGGTCTAACTTGGATAGGTCTCATCATTGTCACGATTATTGAGCGACCACTGTACTTGCGTCTGTAGAGATTTTCATTGATAGTAGGGACTCATTTTGTCACAGCCAATGACTGACATGTGTATTAACATATAATTTGTATCAGAATACAACTCTTTATTCCAGCTATTTGTAGGTATGTTATGTTTAATCAATTATTTGCATTTGTTAATGCAGATAATTATTTTGAGACCTAAACAACACTTATGTACCAATCAGTATTTGTTGGACGATGAAGCATCTTTTTAATTGGCTAGCCTACACCTAGACTAGGCTAGCCTACACCTAGACTAGAGCCTTGTATGTGCAGCACATCGGCTATCATGCTTTCTTCAAGTGAATATAAGTTCATGTTGATGGACAAAGTGTTTGTTCATCATAGAGCTTTTGTCTGTTGGCAACGTTTGTCAGCTATTGACAAGATTCATTCACAACTCCATAGGTAAAAAATTATCATTACCAACAAAATCATCATTTACCCCTAAACCACTTCCTATTCTTATCAACACTTCAAGATACTATCACCTCCCTGATCAGCTTTCTAATGCAACTCACCTCTCATTTAATAGAAGCCTGCTGGACTGGATAAATGCATCAGGCCTAATTTAGAGCCTGTTGGCTAACTACCAAGACACTGAGCTGTGTATCCTGCAGTACTTACAGTATTGTGACAGACAGCACATGGCAGACTGATGGGGGTTGAGGGGGTATGTTAGTGATTGTAACCAAAGAGGTGGTCTTTATAGTCTTCTTGTCACTGCCCAGACTCTCCACACCCTCCCTTCTAGCCCCATGTCATCTCTTGTAAAGTTTTACTAACCTCAGGCCTTCGTAATCACAACACAGAGAGGTATACTACAAAGCAGGATCAAATGAGTTAGCCAGCTAACTTTGATAAGCAACCCAAAATGACTGATTGGCTTTTTCATGAAATATTTTTGTTGTTGTTGACCATGCCCGTTTCAAGATGATCTTTCTCAAAAATATAGTTATATCAGAATATTTAGGAAGGTTAGCTGGCTAAATCTTTGATCCTGCTTTGTAGTACACCCCTCAGGTCTGAGGTCATATAAAACAACCCATTCTAAAACACATCAACATGCTTCAGACAGAGGAGCCATTTGACTGGTTATGAGAACTCCCTGCTAAGATGTATGCATGACTCTTCAGGAAAGCTTTCCCTCCCTGATCTCTATCAATGTATCAAAATAAGGTTTGCCATCTTGTGGTGTAATAAATCTATCTATGTTGGGCTTTGTAAAAAATAAATACAAATAAAGCCTTGCTCTGTGTTCCCCCCCAATGTTCTCTGTTCGATTTCTTGTTGCCCTGAGCCCATGGTCTGTAGGCCCGCCATGTCAAGTGGATGGTGAATTAATTCATCTTTAGTCGAAGCAAGAAACACGGTCAGTCTGTGGTAAACCTTGATCAGAGATATAACAGCAGACGGGGCAGTTTGGAGACTAGTGGTTTGCTCTCTGGATTAGTTGGCCTAGTGGTGGTCTTTCGCAATTTTAATTGAACAAGAACGTTAGTAGTGATCAAGACATTCACACCTCGAGGAAATTATTAAATGATTGTTGATCTCTTGTAGCTCCTTTCTATTATATGTTGATATCTTGTAGCTCCTTTCTATTATATGTTGGTCTCTTGTAGCTCCTTTCTATTATGTTGATCTCTTGTAGCTCCTTTCTATTATATGTTGATCTCTTGTAGCTCCTTTCTATTATATGTTGATCTCTTGGAGCTCCTTTCTATTATATGTTGATCTCTTGGAGCTCCTTTCTATTATATGTTGATCTCTTGGAGCTCCTTTCTATTATTTGCCTGATTCATCTCCTTCGTCTTCCTTCCCATGCTATCAGGGACCTAACTCTGTGTTTTTGTCCAACTGGTTTAACTGAATGCTGGTCAGACTGGAGGTCTTCTGCAGAATAATGCCAGTATGGCAGTTTGCAGATTTTGATTTCCCTTCCTTCCATATCTTCATGCCCTAATAGACTGCAGCTCTGAAGGGTTTGGCTCTTTGGCAAAAGGTTGTAGTGATAATGGTAATTTGTTGCTGCCCTCTTCATATGTGAATTGTGACCAACAACATGAATCTCTCCTGTCTACACTACACACAGTGACATGAAGGCTCAACCTCAACAAGTTTAGTTTGGCTAAAAGTTGAGTTATGCAGAAGGTTGTGTAATATTGGACCCTATTCCCTATCACCTCACCCCCTCGTGCTCTGTTCTGCTGCTGTAGGGCCAAGTGGGTCTGTTTTGAAATTATTAGGCTACATGATTGCTTCAGCTTTCATAATGCTGTGTAGCACTTCGTACTCTTGGTACTGGCTCTTTTGTACTCTTGCCTTCTCAGTGCAGATTGGATATCATTGGCAGCCAGCATTCATATACACTATTATTTGCAGGCATTTCCACTACCTTCTCAATTTTAATTGAGAAACTAAAACGGTTTACATTTTCATTAAATTACAAGTTACAAAAACAGTCAAGCTGAGCTAAAAACTGAATCTTGAATAAAGCGGAGGGCCGTGTATGACCGAAAGGATTCCCACTGTGTGTTTGTGACCACTCTAAGAAAATGCAATAGCTGGGCCATTGATGGAAGAATGAATGGAGTGATGAAGAGTGACTTGGATCAGGCCCGAAGTAGGACACCCAAGGGGAGAGACGGAGTAACTGATGTAACCTTATCAAATCTGTCTGCTTCTACAACAAGGCAGGAGGAGCAGTCACTGGAGACACAGGTCACTGAACCTGTTCCTAAAAAACAGTTGATCCCTTCCTTCACCTCCCTTCTGACCTACAGAAACATTATCCCTTGGCTCCTATTGTATGTTCAAGTCTTTTCTCCTTGCTCTTTTTTAGAAGTCTGTCTTCTCTCGTAGCGTTGACCAGTTATTGGCCAAGGCTGTTGTGTTTGGTTTTCAGAGCATGACAAGTCTCTTTCTTTCTCGCTCCCTCATTCCCTCCCCCCTCTATTTCTATCCCCCTCTCTATTTTTTTTTCAAAATTTATCTTGCCTGCTCTCTCTTTTACTGTAGATTTCCCCCTACCGCCATGCCAGCTGTTTACCCTCCCCCCAACTACCCCCTCTACGTGTTATCCCTGACACTGCGTTACCCTTGACGTTGAACAAGGGCGTGCTGGTTGCAGTTGTCTGGGAGAGAGAACAGCCCTTCCACAGGCCCCACTAGCTGATATTTATGTATGTAGCCTTTCCTCTTGGCAACCCAACCCACACCATTCAAATGAGTTTGACAATATTATTTTGGCTACTTTTTTATGATAGAAAAAAATGTTTAACAGCACCTTCTTGCCCTTTGCTGTTGTCTGTGCCCAATAATGTTTGTACCATGTTGTCCTGCTGCCATGTGGTGTTGCTACCATGTTGTGTTGCTGCCTTGCTATGTTGTTGTCTTAGGTCACTCTTTATGTAGTGTTGCGTTCTCTCTTGTCGTGATGTGTTTTTTGTCCTATATTTTAACTTTTTATTTTTAATCCCAGCCCCCGTCCCCGCAGGAGGTCTTTTGGTAGGCCGTCGTTGTAAATAAGAATTTGTTATTAACTGACTTGCCTAGTTAAATATAAAAATAAAGCTGTGGTAAATAGGAAACACCACTGCTACAGCTAGAGGCGTTTTCCACAGTTACAAGGCCTTGTGCCAGTGAGGCCCCTAAGGAGGTTGAGATGGAGAGTAGATGGATACATACACAAGGATGAGGGGAGGAGTTGTGTGGTTGGCTCTATTTTCCTTTCACACTTTATAGTAAAGTTCCTTGTTGTGGACCTTGGTAGTCTGGTGCCCTATGTGGAGAAGGCCAAAGGCACCAGGCAAACCACTAGCTTTTGTGTTCTGTACAATAATCTGAGTGATGGTTGAGAGAAGCAGACCATGGTAACCTGTATACCTCTGCCCCACAAAGCTGGAGATCTTGTTTTCTGTGCTAATTGGATCCTATTGTTCTCCTTGGATCCTATAAGTCGCCAACTTGGCACTGTAGACAATGCCCTTCCGGAGTAATCTAATCTGGCAACATGCACTACTTTGTTTGCTAACTGTAGTCTTATTATCCTTATTAATTTAGATATGTGTCACTCTGCCATGGCAACGCCTTCTCTACCCATCTGTCCAATCAGATAACAAGCTATGTTGAACGTCTCTCCTTCTGTTCAATCACAGGGCACAGTGTAGACACAGTGGTGATGAATGGGGGTGGGGCCCACAATCCTTCGGAGGAGGAGTCCAAGCAGGATGGGGCTGGTGACACAGACGGTGGGGAGGATTCTAATGAACAGGAAGTGATTGTGATTCAGGATACAGGTTTCACTGTGAAGATCCAGGCACCCGGGACGGAGCCTTTTGACCTCCAGGTACAGTACATACTTAGACAGCCCAACTGCCGGTCCCAATTTGCTCACTACCCCTTGACCCGCCTAATCCTTTGACGTCTACAGATCTGTAAGGTGTAAGCAATATAGTGGAAGCTCCACCAGCACACTGTTTATACCTATCCAGAGGCTTCAGATCTGCAAACATTGAAGGGTTAGGGACAAGGTGTACAAGTAGGGACCAAATTGTGACCAGCTGTACAACCATACACTGTCAGTCTCTATTGCTATAAGATGTTAATTCCGCCCGCTCCCGCAGGTTTCACCCCAGGAGATGGTGCAGGAGATTCACCAGGTGTTGATGGACCGTGAGGACACCTGCCATCGTACCTGTTTCTCCCTGCAGCTGGACAGCAACGTGCTGGATAACTTTGCTGAGCTGAAATCCATCGAGGGCCTGCAGGAGGGCTCCCTGCTCAAAGTAGTGGAAGGTAGGACTTGGTGTTTTGGGTATGTTCTAAAGTCAACCCCTAGTCCTAGACTTTATTGATCTTAAAGCCTAAGGATTGTTTAGGTGTAAGATCTACTCCTAGTTCCCTTCCTAGAGTGTTTCCTCGACTGTAGACCAGGCGTGGGCAACTCCAGTCCTCGGGGGCCTGGTTGGTGTCACACTTCCCCCCATCCCTAGCAAACACACCTGATTTAAACTAATTGCATTTTTAACTGAAGATCATGATTAGTTGATAATTGGAGTCAGGTGTGTTAGCTGAGGCATAACTGTGACACCAATCAGGCCCCCGAGGACTGAAGTTGACCAGGCCTGCTGAAGACTGTCCCTAGATTGCCTCAATAATAATGAAATGGCTATCCTCTCGGTCTCTCCAGAGCCCTACACAGTGCGCGAGGCCCGTATCCACGTGCGTCACATCAGAGACCTGCTGAAAGGCCTGGACCCGTCTGATGCCTACAACGGCGTGGACTGCAACTCCCTCTCCTTCCTCAGCGTCTTCACTGACGGGGACCTGGGAGGTGTGTGTGTTTGCGTACCCATTTGTTTATTTGCGTGTGTGTTTGGGTGGGTCTGTCAGTGAGAATTGGGGTGAGTGATATTTCAGTCAGTATTCTGAGGTATCCAGCCACCTTTGTACTACATATTAATGTGTATGTACAGTGGGGCAAAACAAGTATTTAGTCAGCCACCAATTGTGCAAGTTCTCCCACTTAAAAAGAAGAGGCCTGTAATTTTCATCATAGGTACACTTCAACTATGACAGACAAAATGAGAAAAGAAAATCCAGAAAATCACATTGTAGGATTTTTAATGAATTTATTTGCAAATTATGGTGGAAAATAAGTATTTGCTCACCTACAAACAAGCAAGATCTCTGGCTCTCACAGACCTGTAACTTCTTCTTTAAGAGGCTCCTCTGTCCTCCACTCGTTACCTGTATTAATGGCACCTGTTTGAACTTATCAGTATAAAAGACACCTGTCCACAACCTCAAACAGTCACACTCCAAACTCCACTATGGCCAAGACCAAAGAAGTGTCAAAGGACACCAGAAACAAAATTGTAGACCTGCACCAGGCTGGGAAGACTGCATCTGCAATAGGTAAGCAGCTTGGTTTGAAGAAATCAACTGTGGGAGCAATTATTAGGAAATGGAAGACATACAAGACCACTGATAATCTTCCTCGATCTGGGGCTCCACGCAAGACCTCACCCCGTGGGGTCAAAATGATCACAAGAACGGTGAGCAAAAATCCCAGAACCACACGGGGGGACCTAGTGAATGACCTGCAGAGAGCTGGGACCAAAGTAACAAAGCCTACCATCAGTAACACACTACGCCGCCAGGGACTCAAATCCTGCAGTGCCAGACGTGTCCCCCTGCTTAAGCCAGTACATGTCCAGGCTTGTTTGAAGTTTGCTAGAGAGCATTTGGATGATCCAGAAGAAGATTGGGAGAATGCCATATGGTCAGATGAAACCAAAATATAACTTTTTGGTAAAAACTCAACTTGTTGTGTTTGGAGGACAAAGAATGCTGAGTTGCATCCAAAGAACACCATACCTACTGTGAAGCATGGGGGTGGAAACATCATGCTTTGGGGCTGTTTTTCTGCAAAGGGACCAGGACGACTGATCCGTGTAAAGGAAAGAATGAATGGGGCCATGTATCGTGAGATTTTGAGTGAAAACGTCCTTCCATCAGCAAGGGCATTGAAGATGAAACGTGGCTGGGTCTTTCAGCACGACAATGATCCCAAACACACCGCCCGGGCAACGAAGGAGTGGCTTCGTAAGAAACATTTCAAGGTCCTGGAGTGGCCTAGCCAGTCTCCAGATCTCAACCCCATAGAAAATCTTTGGAGGGAGTTGAAAGTCCGTGTTGCCCAGCAACAGCCCCAAAACCTCACTGCTCTAGAGGAGATCTGCATGGAGGAATGGGCCAAAATACCAGCAACAGTGTGTGAACCTTGTGAAGACTTGCAAATAAATTCATTAAAAATCCTACAATGTGATTTTCTTTCTCATTTTGTCTGTCATAGTTGAAGTGTACCTATGGTGAAAATTACAGGCCTCATCTTTTTAAGTGGGAGAACTTGCACAATTGATGACTGACTAAATACTTTTTTCCCCCACTGTATGTGTCCTCGGCAGCAGGCTATAAAACATATTTGGTCAAGATGCGTTAGTCTGACCTGTGACCTTATCGTCTCCTCTGTAGACAGTGGTAAGCGGAAGAAGAAGGGCAGTCAGCTGGAACAGATAGACTGTACCCCTCCAGAACACATCCTGCCTGGCAGTAAAGAACGCCCCCTGCTGCCTCTCCAGCCACAGAACAAGGACTGGAAGGTAATAATGACGGTAATTATGGTGATTTTAGCAAACACTTTTATCCAAAGCGACATACAGTTTGTAGTGACACATATTTCATATTTGTGGCCCATGCAGGAATCAAAACCCACACACCTGGTGTTGTCAGCAAGCTAATCATGATCATTCTAATGCCTTTTCATTTACATAGATTCATGTTTATCTCTGACATTGTCTGACAGTTAAAAAAATGTCACATTCTTCAAGGAGTTTGTCCATTTGTAGTTACTGGTTTGCACTCCAACCTTTGATCTGCTTGTAGGAGCCATTTTTTAAAATGTTTATAGCTGACAGTGATTTGCCAGACTTACTCAAGCCTGGCACTAGTACACTATTTCTAGAATTAGTAAACATGGTTGAAAAATCAAGGGTAAGATTAGTTAAGTGACTGAAACCAGCATACATCAGCTGGCTGGGTCGTATTATATCCTTACCACCATAAAGTGCAGATGAAGTAATCAGTCTATGGCCCTTTTCCAGTATCCACAAGTCATAAGTCACATTCCAATGTCCATATCTGATTCTGCCTCTCTCTGTAGCCCATGCAGTGCCTGAAGGTCCTGACTATGAGTGGCTGGAACCCCCCTCCTGGCAACAGGAAGATGCATGGTGATCTCATGTACCTGTATATGGTGACTGTTGAGGAGAGACACATCAGTATCACCGCCTCTACACGTGGCTTCTACCTCAACCAGTGAGTCTGGCTTTCCCTGTCTCTCATTAGAATTACCGCATACTGTTTTCATGCTACTGAACCAAGCCAAGCTGTATGTATTGTGTTGGGATGATTACGCATCCACCAGCTGCTGGAACTGTACTGGAAAGTTTGAAAGGAAACTATCAGAGCCAGCATGGTTAGGTTTGGCTAGATGGTGTGAAAAAGTTTACTATCTAAGGGCGAAAGTTGACCATAATGAGCGATGACCATGGTGTTGTGTTCCAGGTCGACCACCTACACCTTCAACCCCAAGCCAGCTAACCCCAGCTTCCTCAGCCACTCGTTGGTTGAGCTGCTGAGCCAGATAAGCCCTGCCTTCAAGAAGAACTTCACTGCCCTGCAGAAGAAAAGGTAAGTAGTCTACACTATCTACAATGCACTGTGCTTTTTATTAGTTCTGTGTAATGGGGGGGAAAACATCATTACTAATAATTGTATGCTTATCAGAATTTTACACTACCGTTCAAAGGTTTGGGGTCACTTAGAAATGTCCTTGTTTTTGAAAGAAAAGCAAAAAAATGTAATAACATAAAATTGATCAGAAATACAGTGTAGACATCGTTAATGTTGTAAATTACTATTGTAGCTGGGAATGGCAGATTTTTAATGGAATATCTACATTATCAGCAACCATCTCCTGTGTACCAATGGCACATTGTGTTAGCTAATCCAAGTTTATAATGTTAAAAGGCTAATTGATCATTAGAAAACCCTTTTGCGATTATGTTAACACAGCTGAAAACTGTAGTGCTAATTAAAGAAGCAATAAAACTGACCTTTAGACTAGTTGAGTATCTGGGGCATCAGCATTTGTGGGTTCGATTACAGGCTCAAAAGGGCCAGAAACAAATAACTTTCTTCTGAAACTTGTCAGTCTATTCTTGTTCTGAGAAATGAAGGCTATTCCATCTGAGAAATTTCCAAGAAACTGAAGGTCTCGTATTACTCCCTTCACAGAACAGGGCAAACTGGCGCTAACCAGAATAGAAAGAGGAGTGGGAGGCCCCGGTGCACAACTGCAAGAGGAGAGTACATTAGTGTCTAGTTTGAGAAACAGACGCCTCACAAGTCCTCAACTGGCAGCTTCAATAAATAGTACCTGCAAAACACCAGTCTCAACAGTGAAGAGTGAATAGGTGACTCCAGGATGCTGGCCTTCAAGGCAGAGTTGCAAAGAAAAAGCCATCTGACTGGTCAACAAAAATAAAATAGTAAGATGGGCAAAAGAACAGACACTGGACAGAGGAAGATTGGGGGAAAAAGTGTTATGGACAGACAAATCTAAGTTTGAGGTGCTCAGATCACAAAGAAGAACATTTGTGAGACGCAGAAAAAATGAAAAGATGCTGGAGGAGTGCTTGACTCCATCTGTCATGGTGGAGGCAATGTGATGGCCTGGGGGGGCTTTGGTGGACGGTGCTTTATTGGAGCAAATTTCCTCCTACAACACGACAATGACACAAAGCACAGCTCCAAACTATGCAATAACTATTTAGGGAAGAGGCAGTCAGCTGGTATTCTCTCTCTATAATGGAGTGGCCAGCACAGTCACCAGATCTCAACCCTATTGAGCTGTTGTGGGAGCAGCTTGACCGTAGGGGTACGTAAGAAGTGCCCATCTAGCCAATCCAACTTGTGGGAGGTGCTTCAGGAAGCATGGGGTGAAATCTCTTCAGATTACCTCAACAAATTAACAACTAGAAGGACAAAGGTGTGCAAGGCTGTAATTGCTGCAAATTGAAGAACACAGCTATTATTTCAATTAAAAATCATTATTTATAACCTTGTCAACGTCTTGACTATACTTCCTATTCATTTTGCAACTCATTTCATGTATGTTTTCATGGAAAACAAAGACATTTCTATTTGACCCAAAACTTTTAAACGGTAGTGTATATATATTTTTTCAGAGCTAACAATATTAGACAGCCATGGTTGTTTTTCTTGATAATTCTGGTAATTACTTCTGAGGAATACTCCCACTGGCTAATTTGGTTTCTGATTGGCTGCAGGGTTCAGCGGCATCCGTTTGAGAGGATAGCCACACCCTTCCAGGTGTACAGTTGGACTGCCCCCCAGGTGGACCACACCATGGACTGTGTCAGAGCTGAGGATGCTTACACTTCCCGTCTGGGCTACGAGGAACACATACCTGGACAGGTACACACACCTCCCGTCTGGGCTACAAGGAACACATAAATGGACGGGTACACACACTTCCCGTCTGGGCTACGAGGAACACATACCTGGACAGGTACACACACTTCCCGTCTGGGCTACGAGGAACACATATCTGGACAGGTACACACACACACCTATAATACTCTGTTTTGGTTTCGCGTAACATTGCGTCTCTGTTATTTATTCAGACACGAGACTGGAATGAGGAGCTGCAGACGACCAGAGAGCTGGCCCGGAAGAACCTGCCTGATCGCCTGCTGAGAGAGAGGGCCATCTTCAAGGTGAGCCAGCCTACAGCAGTAGTTGAAGCTAAACTTCTTTCCCGTCTTCTGTCTCCTGCACTCTGGCCCTCTTATTTGCTTTTGCTAGTGAGCTTTGCTCCTCCTTGAAACACCCTCCTTTCAGCTCCGTTTCTCTGTTTCCGTCTATATCTTGTAGTGTGCAAACTATTACGCTGCTTTCCATCCTCTACATCCTTACACGTTCACTCTCTAACCCTCCTCTCTCCAGGTCCACAGTGACTTTGCGGCTGCTGCCACTCGCGGTTCCATGGCGGTGATTGACGGCAACGTGATGGCCATCAATCCTGGCGAGGAGACGCGTATGCAGATGTTCATCTGGAACAACATCTTCTTCTCCCTGGGCTTTGACGTCCGTGACCACTACCGCGAGCTGGGCGGGGACGCTGCCGCGCACGCTGCTCCCACCAACGACCTCAACGGTGTCCGGGCTTACGGGGCCGTAGACGTGGAGGGGCTGTACACCTTGGGGACAGTGGTGGTGGATTATCGTGGTTACCGTGTCACGGCCCAGTCGATCATCCCTGGTATTCTGGAGAGAGAGCAGGAGCAGAGCGTTATCTACGGGTCTATCGACTTTGGGAAGACAGTGGTGTCTCACGGGAAGTACCTGGAGCTTCTGGAGAGGACCAGTCGACCACTCAAGGTGAGGATGATATGAGGATAATGCCAGTTTCATGCTTTATTTTTAAGTCTGCTAATTGTTTGGGATTTACTTTATTTGTCACTACAAAGTATGCAAACTTCAATATCTTTTGTTGAACTGTTTTTCTGTCACTGCACCGGCCTACAGACATTCAACGTTTATCACTGCCATGCCACAAACCTGCCATACTGTGGTTATCACATTCTCTCTGTCATAATGACTGACTCTCCCACCCCCAGGTCCAGAGACACAATGTACTGAATGAGAAGGATGAGTCCATGGAGCTGTGTTCCTCTGTTGAGTGTAAGGGCATAATCGGCAACGATGGACGCCACTACATTTTGGACCTTCTGAGGACCTTCCCCCCCGACCTGAACTTCCTGCCTGTGGAAGGGGAGGAGCTTTCCCCTGAGAGTGTGAGAGAGGGTTTCCCACGCCAGCACCGCCACCGTCTGGCCTGCCTCCGTCAGGAGCTCATCGAGGCCTTTGTTGAGCACAGGTACCGTAGAGCGCTTTAGGGAGGTGTTTTAATTGTGTGTGTGGGCTGTGGGAATAGCATGGAGACTCTACCTTTCACATTTACATACCTGTGTTGTAGTGATTAGCTATGGGCTTCCTTGGTGGTTTGTGTGCTTTAGATAGGGTACTGGTTACATCCCTCAAGATGGTCATCAGATGATATTTTTAGTGTATGATTGGGTCTGTGCAGATTTGAATGCTCACGTAACTGACTATGTCCTACCCCTTCAGGGATAATAAAGATTCTGTACTCTACTCCTCAGATACCTCCTCTTCATGAAGATGGCAGCGCTTCAGCTTATGCAGCAGAAAGCCAACAAGGAAAGCAAGCTAGCCACCCTGACAGAGAATAGCAGCCCCGGGGCAGCCGTTCCAGCCCTGCCCTCCACAGAGACCCCCGATGCCTCGGCCGAGTCCTCAGAAACTTCCACAGAAACCCTCACTGACGCCAACTCAGACGCAGTCCAGACGGAGACCACCTCCACCTCTGATGCCCCTCAGCCAGCAGCAACAGAAGCCACCACCACAGAAGCAGCCCCCAAGACAGAGCCAATGACAGAAACAGACAGTTCAGCTACAACAACCACTAATGCCTCCCAGGCAACCCCTATAGAGGATAATGTGGTTCCCACGGTGACCACCAATGGGTCGTTGGTGCCCTTTGCCACAGCAATTCAGAACGGGGAGTGCGAGAGCCCTCTGGAGGGTAAGGCTGAGGATATTATCCCTGGCTTAGCCCAGGCCAAAGAGCTGGCTGAGTCTTTAGCCGAGGAAGACGGATCCGGCATCGGTACGTCCAAACCGTTGCAGGGTAGAGAGAGGCTGGGGAAACCCAGTCGGTGGGAAAATGCATTTAAAGAAGAGGGCTCTTTTAATTTCACTAAGACATGCATTTAGAAGTGTGTGTGTGTGGTTCATCTGTATGTTGCCATCTTCATGAAGAGGTGTCTAAAAGGGCTTAATGCTGGTGTCTTAGTTGCATCTCTCCACCTGGATATTTGTCCCTGTCTAGTTCTTAGCCTCCTAAGTGACCCCAGTAAAATCACTTGCAGTGTGGGATATAGCAATCCAATAACCACAGATCTTTCCGTTTTGATTTCTCATTGGCTAGTGTGACAATTAATCAAAGGGTTTGTGACTCAGAGTCAATTTGAGGAAAGATGAAAGTGATTTTTGGGGAGCTTACACCATATAATTTTGATTTGTTGCCCAGGTAACTTGTTATATTGATATTCATTCAACTTCTCTCTCTTCCTCCCCTGATCTCTCCAACCCCACCCTGACCTGTTTCCATCAAGACCCTAAAAGCAGAGAGGTGGTCCTCAACGCCTGCAAGGCCGTGGGTTCCATCAGCAACACCTCCTTCGACATCCGCTTCAACCCAGACATCTTCTCTCCAGGTAGGAACTGTCACTTTATGGTGGTGGATGATGGGAAATGTAGCGCTTTTAGGAGAAGTTTGCTGTGGCAGCTGGCTCTGTTGAACAGTACCAATTGTTGATAATTTTTTGGTATCAATTGCTGTTACCTCCAAAGCACTTCACAGGAATGACCTTATTTTCACATTCATGAAACTAGAGCGTAATAAAAGACTATTGCACCCCCTCCCCCCAAAGAATTCTGATGTCTCTCCCACAGGAGTGCGTTTCCCTGAGGACAGTGCGGATGACATTCAGAAACAGAAGCAGCTGTTGAAGGATGCTGGAGCCTTCATGGTGTCCTGTCAGATTCCGTCTCTGGTAAGTTTCAGGGCAGCAACATCATACCAAGCACAAGCAGTCATTACCTTCACTATATTACAACATAGTCAGCCATACAATTGGGTTTAATTATTTATTTACTAAATACCTAACTAATCACACAGAATTACACATTTAAATCATAACTTAATTACGTCATAAAGGAAAACGTCCCTAGCGTGCGGAACAGATATGACAGCTGGTTACACAAAAGAAAAGGGGCTGGGTTTGAGTGAAAGAGCGAGAAGACTGAGGAACAAAGGGCGAAGCTGTGCTATCGTAAATACAGTATCTTATTCATTCTAAATTACCGCCCATTTGAAAAAGGAAAATGCAATAAATATTTACTCTGAGCTGCGCTTCAGTAGGTTGGTGGTAGATGGAAGGCCGTGTTGACCAACCGAGTCCTTTGAAGGTTGTCGATTGGATACGTTGTAGTAACGTCGTTGTGCGATAGACGGGATACTCTGTCTGTTCCTTCCTAACCCTCGTTTGCAGCGGCTGTTGCTAACTCAACGGCTAGGAGGTATCACTTCTGTAGTGAATAAGAGTTCAAAGTTCATACCATTCGCAACCAAAGCTCACACTGATGTTGGCTTCGTTCTGTAGTTATTATCTGAACCATTCTGACATCGGACCGTCGTCCTCACGTCCTCGGAACAGGAGGTTATATTGTCGTCAAGGGCTTATATAGGAAGGGAGAGGAGGGCGTATTTGAAAAGTTTTATAGCCCATGTCCCTTCACAGGGGCAGGCCACTGATAGGGCTTTGCTCAATCTTATGAAAACCCAATTCTCACATTTTAGAAGCTCAAATCACATTTCATCCCATCACGAATAATTTCATATTCAAACATTTTAAATTGAACAACAATTCCATGTGAATCCGATAACTCTGATGTGTAGACTTCCACTGTAGAGTTTGTCATCTTATCATTGATGAGAATGTCTCCGGTGACAACCGAACTGACATCATATTCATTAAGTACCACCACATTATGTTCAATTGGTCGGTTTACCAGAATATAGTTAATTTTCCCCCACCTTCTGATGTTCCCGGAATCTCTATGTTAACCAAGGGGTTTGCAAATGTAACATCATGCATGTTCATTAATTGTTCATGGTTCATTGAACAAGCATGGGAAACGGTGTTTAAACCCTTTACAATGATGATCTGTGAAATTGAAATTATTTGGATTTATCTTTGAAAGACCGAGTCCTGAAAAAGGGACGTTTCTTTTTTTTGCTGAGTTTATTTGCTTACATCACTATCACTAGCCTTTGTTTGTCTAGCTATTTGTGGGTGAGTGGGTTGGTGTGTTTGTTTTGGTTATTTGTATTTTGTTGTGAGGGTGTGGTAATTTTTAATTTCTTACATTGTATGTGGAAATTTATTGTTATTTTACTTTTAACTTTTTTCACTCCAGGTAAAAGACTGTCTGGACCACAGTGCTCTGCCCATGGATGGAGCCACGCTGACTGAGGCGCTGCACCAGAGGGGCATCAACGTGCGTTACCTAGGCAACGTACTGGCGTTCGTGGACCAGACCCCAGCCAAGGCACAGCTGGAGCACTTCTATGTAATCATGACCTCCATTCGATCTTGAAGACTGACTGAGGAGAATTATAATGAAGGGCAATGATATCATTATGCTAATCATGCTAACCTTCTATACTGTTCTGTTGTTTCTACTGCAGACATTGCAGAACAGAGTGCAGGACAATAATCTGCATTCAGCTTGTTTCCTTTTTATTAAATTGTTTTGTATGTGTTCTGTAGAGAATAGGTATCAGCGAGTTAATCACCAGATGTGCGAAACATATCTTCAAGACATACCTCCAGGTGAGCGCTATTTTTCGAGCAATGATTGTTGTAGAATTATGATCACACAGATCTTTGCTATTTTGCACCACGGAATTGTCACCCCTACTTGCTTATCATAGAATGTAATTGTCTCCCTTTGAAATTGATTAAATATGAGAACAATAGACTATGTACTCCGTCTCCCAGGGTGTTGAGTTGTCGGCCCTCTCCGCCGCTGTCAGCCACTTCCTCAACTGCTTCCTGTCCTCTTTCGATGCCGTGGCACACTTGCCTGCCGACGAGCTCGTGTCGCGCCGCAAGAACCGTAAGCGCCGTAACCGCGTCCCGGGGGGAGGGGACAACACTGCGTGGGCCAGCCTGACACCCAGCGAGCTGTGGAAGAACATTGTCTCTGAGGCCCAGAGCTACTACCACTTCACCCTGCACTGGTGGGTGAGAATTAGGATTGATTTTGGCACAATAGTAGGCTTGACGTTAGCACATTATGCTAACAAGCTACCTCTTCAGCCTGCACTGGGTGAGTGTGCTTGGGTTAAAGTTGGTGTATGTTTTCCTAAAAACATGCATCTTTCTACAGCGAGAATGCCGACCAGGTAGTGGAGAAATACGGTCTTCAGAAGATCACCCTGCTCAGAGAAATCTCTATCAAAGCTGGCATCCAGGTAACTGCCATCAAAACTTATTTAGACTAGGTGCAATGTTCAACATATTGTATACATCTGTCCAATACCTTCAGATCTACAGAAATGCCTAGGAAGTAGGGGCCAGGGTTCAAATTGTAATTCAAAATGTATTTTAAGGATGTCACGTTTTTAACCCTCTCCCTTCTAACACTCTTCCTGTGTCTTCTACCTCCCTGCGTTTCTAGATCCTGATAAAGGAGTATAACTTTGACAGTCGCCACAAGCCTGCTTTCACAGAGGAGGACATCCTTAACATCTTTCCTGTGGTGAAGCACGTCAACCCCAAGGCCTCCGATGCCTTCCACTTCTTCCAGAGTGGACAGGCCAAGGTCCAGCAAGGTGAGGCTAGCATGAGGCTACTAGACCTCAATCAGCATACAGCACTACTTACACTTATAATGCAACTCACATGCATGCGCACACACCTGCTACAGGTCCAGCGTGGTGAGGTGGGTGCCAGTCCTGCTAGGCGGGGTCAGCATGGTTCCTCCTAGGGCTAGAGACAGATGTAAATTAAACTCTACTCACACATGCAACACACACACACACACAGGAAAGTTGAGGAGAAATGTTTCCTTCCTCCCCATACAAACCATGCAGATACATTCAGTGTCATGCAACTTACATTCAGTGTCCTCTCTGAACCCATTCACATTACTTTCTGTTGCGCTGTACAACAATTGTGGAAGCCTGACTTGTCAACAAGGTCTCTGTGTGCAGGTTACCTGAAGGAGGGCTGTGAGTTGATCAACGAGGCTCTGAACCTGTTCAACAACGTGTACGGGGCCATGCACGTAGAGATCTGTGCCTGCCTGCGTCTGCTGGCTCGCCTCAACTACATCATGGGAGACCACCATGAGGTGTGCTGCTCTCGACATTATAAACACATTTTGATATTCCTCTCACGCATGACAACAAATGGCCACAGCAATTCCAATGACGCAGTCCTGACTGTGGTCTTCTCTGTCCACAGGCTCTCAGTAACCAACAGAAGGCTGTCTTGATGAGTGAGAGGGTACTGGGCGTCGAGCACCCCAACACTATCCAGGAATATGTACGTATCCAGGAAAATTTCTTTTTTTTTTAAGACAGGTTGTGTTTACTGTTTCTAAATGCCTCTGGTTGCTTTCTCTCCCCAGATGCACTTGGCTCTGTACTGCTTTGCCAACGGTCAGCTGTCCACTGCTCTGAAGCTGCTGTACCGTGCTCGCTACCTCATGCTTATGGTGTGTGGGGAGGACCACCCCGAAATGGCGCTTCTAGATGTGAGTGGGCCACAGTATTTCATTTATTTTCTTTTGATTGAAACCATCCTGTGGGTGTTTGTCACAATGTTAACTCTGAAGTTATCTACCATTTTTGTGTAACCCTTTGAGGTGTGTTTGTGACCTTTATTAAATCAGTTCTCCTTACACCTGTTCTCCCTGTTGTCCCGGGTCTCCTCCTGTAGAGTAACATTGGCCTGGTGCTGCATGGAGTAATGGAGTACGACCTGTCTCTGAGGTTCCTGGAGAACGCCTTGGCCATCAACACCAAATACCATGGACCCCGCTCCCTCAAAGTAGCCCTCAGGTAACTAACTACAAGGAAGAGTCATTTCTTGAGTGACTGAACATCAATTTTGGTATTATAACTGATTTGCTGTTCTATACTCCAATTTGTATTATCTTCAGTTGATTTAATACAAATCCAATGCTCTTCTGCAGTCATCATCTGGTTGCGAGGGTTTACGAGAGCAAGGCAGAGTTCCGCTCTGCGCTCCAGCAGGAAAAGGAGGGCTACACCATCTACAAAAACCAGGTTACAGCTACAGTACACAACTCTACACATCTTCTACACATCCTCTCATCGGAAGTGGCTTAAGAACATTTGCTGAAATAAGAATATGTGCTAGATTACCAACAACTGATAATAGTTTAAGGTCTCTTTCTCACTTTCTTCCCCTCTATCCCCTCTCAGGTGGGAGAGGCCCACGAGAAGACTAAAGAGAGCTCCGAGTATCTGAAGTACCTCACACAGCAGGCTGTGGCTCTGCAGAGAACCATGAACGAGATCTACAAGAACGGCTCCAACGCCAGCATCATGCCACTCAAGGTACGTGGCTTAGGGCCTAGCTATATTTTCATATGGGTTTTTATCTGTAAGACAAAATGAAAGGGCCTTGTATTGTCCCAGATGATAGCATACCTGCGTCTGTAGATTATGCTTTCAAATGTATTGTGGGTGTTAGAATCATAGTACAGTGTGTAATTTTGTTGGGTTCCACCACTTTTTCCAGTTCACAGCTCCCAGTATGGCCAGTGTTCTAGAGCAGCTCAATATCATCAACGGCATCATCTTTATACCCCTCAGGTAAAGTGAAGTAGCACCTTATTTTTTACAGTTTGCTTTGAAAATAGAAACCTGTCAGGACCCAGTACTGACCCCTGTGGAATTCCATCTCTTAAAAATATAAATGTGTCAGCGCTCAACATTAACCCTTGTGCTATCCTAACCCATTCACTCTGCAGCCAAAAGGACTTGGAGAACCTGAAGGCGGAGGTTCAGCGGCGGCAGCAGCTTCAGGAGTCAGGGAAGAGCGTGGAGGATCTCACTGTGGACGGTCCACTAGAGCTGGAGGACAAAATACCCATGGACGTTAACGTTGATTAACGTCAAACCCTCCACACCACATTACTTTCTGCAAGGGAGAGGACGTGATACAACTGCCATCTTCTTGAATGAGCATGTGGACCCGAGAACTGAGCTGTCTAAAAATCGACAATGAAAACAAAAGGGGTGAGGGGCAGACAAAGAGAAATATCTATGTATACAGTAGGTATAGAGTTTATAAGAGGAACTTCAAGGAGTAACAGAGCAGGAGTTAGTATATACAGGCGTAGGAGAATACAGAATCCATGTTAACATGTTCAGTCTGAAAGCCTACAGCCTCAAGAGCTTTGGTAAAGAAGCAGAACGAATGTAAACTTGATATCTGCTGCTGTGTGTGTGTGAGAGAGAAGGCGACCAAGGACGACCATGACATTGTATTACCAGAGCCTTATCCACTGTTCATCCCACTCCACATCAACCAACTGTTCTGCCTACCCAAGGACCACTTTTTACCCAACACCTCCAAAACTCCTGAAAAAGCCACTGAGGCAACTACGGCTTCCAACTACGGCTTTCATCATGGCCCCATGTTGCCTCAAATAACATCTGACACCCTGTCCCAGAACTCAGGGGATTCTTTTTTTAAATTTTTTTTTTACTGTGTGCTAGGTGAGATTAAAGTCACTAAAATTGAGAGATTTCTCTTTTTTGGGCCACAAAATGTAAACTCCCTTCTCTTGCGTTTAGTCTTGTTAAACCTCCCCACCAATCACCCATTTGCTCTTGAGTGTACCCTATGGTCAGTCAAAATTGTATTTGTATTTCATGGTTTTATCATGAGTTGCTGCTGTGTCTGTTGGTTCTATCACAGAAAAACAGACGGTGACGCATGTATGCTCTCCAATCAATCTTTTGATTGTTACACCTTTTTTTTTGTAAAAATGTATCTTTTTGTAAAAGCAAAATGGAAACGAGGGAGACGCCATTTTTAGCTCTGTCAATTATCCATTAATTTAAAGGTAAAGTCAGCGATATGATGTAGGTGCACAAAGTAAACGGCGTAGTGGATCAATTTCCGCAACAACCTAGAGTGAAGCACAAGGCTAAACTCACCCAATGTTTTAGTCCCGTACCTACCACACTCGAACAGTTTGAAGCGAACCCATGCACATGCGCTGATACTGTGGGAGCAAAGTCAAGCGCCTCGCTCATTGAATTATCTGTGGTGTTGCCCGTGGCAACATCATTTCGCTGTTTACCTTTAAGCCATGTCCTGTTTTTATAGAAAATATGAGTGGAAAAGATGTATAAATAAATCTGTCTATGGGGTTTAGACAGGTATTTGATCAATGTTGATGGAAATACAGATATGAAACGTACAACTATGGCTTGAGCAGTAGACCTATATAGATGTGTCCAGTCTTCTATTTTTCCACTTTGAAAGAATATGTGCATGTATGTTTTTGTTTCTTTGTGTTTGTGTAGTCCGAGAGAAGGAATCGGATATGGCCATGAGGAATTTGACACTTGCAGCTTCGTAGTATAATGACTTGGTTGGGTAAGCCACAACTTTCCAAATGTTTTATTTTTTATATGCAATGGCTGTGTTTACACAGGAAGACAAATTTAGACATTTTGTCCAATTATTGGCAAAAGGCCTGATTTTGGTCTAAAGACCAATTAGTGGCAAAAAGATCAGAATTGGGCTGCCCGTGTAAACAAAGCCATAGTAAAACCATGGGATGGCTAATGCGAACTTCCATTCTCATGTAACATTCTTGGCCAGCAATGTTGTAAATCTGCTCATATGAAGTGAGTATATGAGAAACGTATAGTGAGTATATGAGAAACTCCTTGTTTCAAAATAGTAAACTGTTGTTTCCATTGTTTGGTAAACCCATTCAACAAGTTGACAGTAATTCGGCAACAGCAGGCGATGTATGAACAAAGTTTCCTCGTCAGTATTGAGTGCACTTTCCAGTGCTGTCTGTCTGAATGCATACACACATACAGCACCACCAAAAGTGGGTTGAGAAGGGCTTCTTCAATATACCAAAGAAGACTGATCGAGGTGTGTGTTTTGTGGGCGCTTGTGTACGACCCTCCCTTGCAAATGTCTTTCTAAAAATTGTTGCGGTGTCTAAATGTATGTGATTAAAGCAATAGAAACTATGCTGGAACTGATCCTTTGAAGTGCTGCACTTGTGTGGCTGCACAAACTGCTGTCATTGTAAGTAAAAGGCTGTCACCAAGAGAGGGGACAGAGCAGTTACAGTAATGAATCTCTTGATTATTATGCTCCTAAAAAGCTGGAACAATATAATTTTGTAGGATTTGTGCCTATTTATGCTTTTCAAAACGTTTTAAAATGTTTTTCTGGTTTCTTTAAATGTTTGCTCATGTTTTTCAAAGGAATATCATTGGTTTCCTTTTTGAAATATGTGTATCTGCATTTCCTTCTCAGGTTCAACTTCCTCTGTCAGTCCTGTCTTGCATTACACTTAGTAGCCATGGGGTGGTGCTCTAGAGTACTTCAGAAACAAATGAGAAGGTTTTATTCGTGTGAAATAATTTTGTCCCATACGATGTTAACAAGCATATCTCAATGCTAGTGTGTAACTAACTGTTCCATATGCTTCTCATTCACTGGACGTTGAGGAAAGGAAAAAAAGTATTTGATGGAATTGTGACGATATGAACCTGAAAGTTTTCAGACTATTGCTTGATGAACATTTAAATTGTTGACACCTTTACAAAAGACTATAAGATTCTGGCCATTTCTGATAGAAGAAACTTATTTAGAGTGATCAAAAATACTTTTGTCTGCCTCAACATCACTTTTTTTTCATGGATCATAATCATGCTACTTCAATTTAATCACAAAGGCACTAATTATTGTTGGAGTTCAGCTGCAATTCTGTTCTAATTGCGTCATAATATACCTCTTGATACATTCAAGTAATTGCATGAGAAACTGATTTGACTGTTCTTTAGATGTTCAACATTTGGAGACATTCAGAATATAAAGGATATCCATCCATACAAACCAAGGGGTTTACATAACATGAAGAAATATGTAATTTTCAATGCTCTGGAAATGAAAAATTGTAATATTGACAAAATTATACATTGTCTTCAGCTTTGATAAAATAAACTGGAGGTCTGTCACTCCCTACAGAATTAATCTAATTTTAAACCTCTTCAAATGTCTCCCAGCACTTAACTGATGTTGCACATATGATAATGCTATTCTGTACATTTACACATCCATTTCATGTTTTCTCCAATTTGATACAAAAACTTGTATTTTCCAGAGATAGCACATCGAATCACCTAAGTAGCACACAAGAAACCACCAATCGAGCCATCTCTTTACTATGTAGAAAAATAAATAGAAGGCTCTGACCATCAACATTTCATAGATGCACTGACACTGAGCGGGGTTTTCTCTGCCCTCTTCTAGTGGGGAGAAAAATAGGTCCTATGGGGCAAAGACAGTGCAAATATGGTCTCTATCACCTCAGTGTAGCTGGCTGTCTAACTCAACGAGGGTTTGTCAGTTTGATGTTTCATTCTTCTATTTTCTCTCTTACCTTGAACTGATGAAATTTCTTCTGCACATTTCTAGTGTTAAAGTCTACTTCCCTGGCTGTGTGGTACCTGTCTGTTGCTCTTTACAAAATAACAATCTAATTATTTTTGGTCGTGAGTATGCTTTTGTATTAAAATGAATAAAGAAAACTAGCAAATAACAATTGGCTTGGATTTTTAATAACTACTCATGTACATTGAGATCTAATCAAACTTTTCTGAAATGATTCCAAGCTATCTGACTTATATTAACCTTTATTAAACTAGGCAAGTCGGTTAAGAACAAAATCTTATTTACAATGATGACCTACCACAGCCAACCCCTAATCTGGACAACGCTGGGCCAATTGTGCGCTGTCCTATGGGACTCCCAATCACGGCTGGTTGTGATACAGTCTGGAATCGAACTTGGGTCTGTAGTGACGCATCTAACACTGAGATGTAGTGCCATTCTTGGACATGCAATTAGATGCAGTCCTGTCATTATCATGTATTTCAATGGTAAAGACTGGTTGCTTGTCTCTGCTAGCGGACAGGGGACCTGTCACACAAATGTTACAGTACGTAATTCATAGACCTATGGGACGTCATCAAGAGAGATCAAATTCTGATAACATTCTGGAATCTGAATATCCACTATAAACAGACGTAAATGACACCATTGACAGAGGCTGACTAATGATGTGTTGTCAAAAATAGTGAGTGTTTACAGCTAATAAGTAAAATTATAGTAGTTTATCAGTGGGTGTTTGCAAGTGTATATTTAAGTGGGGCTGTGATCGAAGGCGTACGCGCGCGTCGCTGTCAGTTTGCGAACGCAAGCGCGTCACCGACTCCGAAGGCAACTGCGGTAAGTAAAACAAGGATTGGTCGAGAGACAATTCGGCATACTTTAAACTCGAGATCAGAAGTCCCTTATTTTGGATCAAAAAACATCCGCTTGGCTTTCATAACTGGCCGAACTTGTTAAAGTTTTTCAGGAGAAACTATAGGGTAAGTGTAAATTATTTTGCATCAGATATTGAGTATCGAAGAAATGCTAGGTGGGGAAAATGACGATGTGGCTGTAGTTTTTGCGCCTCCTTTTTATGTCTCAAAATGGCGGACAGGCCGCTTGGAGCAGCAGGTAGCTAGCTAGCTGGTCATCAGAGTTGTAAATGACTGTGTTAACCAACTAGTGGCACTGGTCGATTTGCATGTAAGTAACTTATTAACCTGCTTTAAGTTACCATTTGAATCTAACTTGCACCTATTTTTCCAAGTAAATGATCAAAATGATTCGATAATTTTATATCAACTTTACTGCTCACAAGGCAGCTAACTAATGTTGTTCAGACAGTGGAAATAATCATAAATTATGTGTGTAGGTAGCTAACCTAATAAACTAGTTTATTTACTGACATGTTGCAATATCTTTTATCGATGTAGCTAGTTAACTTTAACTAATATTTTGCTGAGTATATTGGTGAAGTTCAATTCATTACTTCACCTCGCATTCGAATTGTTAGGCTAGCTAGCGTGCGCGCTCTAGTCTACCCTGCGTTCGCTTTGCGATCATATGTAGGTCATGATTTGAGACCGTTATTAAACATACACGCTACAAATACTTACCAACTAATGTGTGGTGTTGTCGAGTGTAAAACTATATCTAGCTATCTGCTTGAACACTTTGTGACAAGCTAGATAACTTTAGCTAGGTAACGTTACCTACGATTTTAGAATGTTCAATAATGGGAAAGGGCGTATGCAATCGGTTGTATTTAATTTATTTTGACATCTATTTAGTAAGTAACTAGCTAAGTCTAAATATGTTATTTTTCTAGTTTTGACCGAATGTCATGTGAAACAATAGCTGTGGTCTGACATTTTGATACCTTTTTTAGCTCCGCTAGCTACCAAGCTAGTTGTATTTTTCCTGTGTAGCCACTGGCTACCCTACTCCATCCATAACGTTACATCCAGTCAACTGGACAACTTTGATCAACATTTTGTGAAATGTCATCAGCAAGGCTCTACATTAGCCCGGTACCGTTTTTACAGAAATCTTTCACTGCATGTTGGCTCTGTTTCACGAATCACCTAAGTCTGAATTTATGCATTCAGTTTATAAAAATAAGGGTGGAGCACATTGGTGAAAAAAAAGGAGTTGTAGGAAAACTACCATTTGTATTGACCAATAACTTCAGCTTGAAGCCTATGTTTTCTAAAATACTTTTTTCTTTTATTTGGTGATTGATATCGATTAAGGATCGAGTATAGTCTGATCACATGTGGGTTGAAAGGCAGTGATACCCTCTATTCGGTTAGAAAAGACACCACCCCTCTGCTACTGCAGAATGGATCCTTCAGCCAGCATCGCTTTGAAACTGACAAGTCATTCTCCTCTTCGCCCGCCTTGTGGATGGTACCCCTGTCTTGTTTGTAGCCTGGATCCTTTGCTTTACAGCACCTCCCCTTAATGTACCACTTCATCCTGGACAGACCAGAGCTTGGCTACGCCTGTAAGGATTGCTGCAGCAGCTGATGCAACGGAAATTATGATGGGATTGTTTTAGGAGTGGCGCTTCAATTAATAACTCGGTAGCTATAATTCCTCCTCCAGTTGTCGCTAATGTGGTTCTTGGTTGAATAGGTACAGTCATTTATGTAAGCAATCAGAGATGTTGAAGTTCTAAGATCTGTTAATAGGCTACTTGTTTGTGGTTGCAGGCTTGACAACTTTCCAGACTCATTTAGAAAATAAAGCACATTATTATCGTGAGAATATAAACACGTGTGCCCTCAAAAGTATCTATTGTGCAAAATGGCTAATCAGTAATCATTGTATTTGTGTTTCTCATAATGGCCTCAATACACACATGCTGTGATATTTGGCTGTTATCAGAGGTGGGACTATGTCAACTGGACTGAGTGTTCAGCCTGCCTTTCAGTTTTTTGAGTAGTACCTGACCAATAGCGACATCAAAAATGTGTTTTTTCAGATTGCTCTGGGGAGGGTGTTTGATTACCCTCTCTGTGGAGGAGGCGGCAGGGTAAGGGAGATGGAGAGGATGAGACGGGGTGTGTCATTCTTGTGAATGCCGAGTGCCTCACTGACAGTCAGCACCAGATGCCCACGTTACCCTGATTTGAGCTTCAGCCCAGAGGTCACAGTAGGACAGTGGCTGACCTTCAGCACAGGAGGACTGGTCTAACACACACACACACGCACACTGCTAGTAATGACCTGCCAGGCCAGCAGCTCCCCTCCTTTCTCCGGATCTGGGACAGCCAGGTTGGGTTCACCTTCACATGACTGCTTGGTGCCACTGCTCATTCAATGGGTTTTGATTGGAAATCAGTCTTTCCAGGATTCTGTAATCCCACATTTTTGAATCAATAATTTCCTGCATATTATGCGAGGACTTGGAAATCACTGCACTATTTCCGCATAAGTCAAACCATCACAATATTGTTGCATAAAACTGACCCATCACTGCAGTACAAAAAGGCCTGCTATTTCAACTAATCACTGCACATTTACTGCATAATAGGGGTCAATCAAGCCACCTCTCACCCAAGAACATTCCCCCAATTTGTCAATTGATGCATATGTCAGAATTGCCTTAGCAAAATCTGGCATTTTTGCCTGAAATTCCCCCCGACATCCTGGAAAGACTGGGAAATATGGTGACTGTATGTGTATCTTCTGTTAGCTTATGCCATTGTTCTATATAGCAGCTTGATTCCCAAATCCTGTAATGCATAACTAAAAATGGATAATGTCTTGATCCCTGATTTGCACAGTGCACTGCGTAGCCTATACTGAAAACCCTTAATTTTATATGTTCTCATCAGTTTAATGTTGGCCTATGTGCAGTCAACTTGGATTTGCTAAGTAGCCTTATCCTATGTAATTTTGGTGCATTTTAAAGCACTTTGAGATTAATTATGTAATGGAATAGCATTATAAAAGTTTGTCTTGTGTCAGTGGTTTAGCTCACTGATGTGTTGCCCTGGCCTGTTGCAGCACCTCTTCTCAGACTCTCCCAGAGTCCTGTTTGTAGCACAGACCAGTGTTGCTGCTGAGCACAGCACTCCCTCAGAGGATGTTTACTTTGATCTGCTAATCATGGCTTTTCTATCAGGGGACTCTAAAAGCATTGATGGCTAGACCATGCTTTATTGGACTCACTTAGCTTCTCGGCAGCAGCAGTGCACATTCAGTCACTGCACTCGATCATGATTCCTCCCTCCTGCAATCTGTTTCAATTGGACTGCTTAAATATGCATGGAAGGAAGAGTAGCCAAGATTGACTTCTCCCACAACTCTCACTGGGATGTGGCTAGTCAACAACGCTAAGATATGTTCAGTTTGATATGTGTTAAGTTTAAGAATGAATGCTATGTGAATGAATAGTAGCAGCAGCCTTTCATTTTATCCCTGGATACTTTAGCAGCCAGCCCAGTTGATATCCCCTGGAAGACTGCAGTGTGTGCCAGATGTTCAATCCCATCATTATCAATTAGTGATAAAGCTCTTCAAATAATTTCTGCAGGAGTGCCCTGCTTGCCTAGAAGGGAAATACTGTGCAAAGCTGGTAATTATTTACAGAATAACTAGCTCTGAAAATCCCATCTGAATGTAGCCTAGGCTATGTTGGAGGTTCTGGCTGTTCCAGCTGTTATTTTAGGAGAACCCCCCCCCCCCCCTGATTGGCCATGTAGTCATGGGTGAACAGGGTGAACAGGAGGGGGCTGAGCACGCACCCTTGTGGGGCCCCAGAGTTGTGGTGATGTTTCCTACCTTCACCACCTGGGGGCGGCTCGTCAGGAAGACAAGGACCCAGTTGCACAGGGCGGGGTCGAGACCAATGGTCTCGAGCTTAATGACGAGTTTGGAGGGTACTGTGGTAAATGCTGAGCTGTAATCGATGAACAGCATTCTTACATAGGTATTCCTTTTATCCAGGTGGGTTAGGGCAGTGCAGTGTGATTGCGTAGTCTGTGGACCTATTAGGGTGGTAAGCAAATTGGAGTGGGTCTAGGATGTCAGGTATGGTGGAGGTGATATGATCTCTCAAAGCACTTCATGATGACGGAAGTGAGTGCTACAGAGTGATAGTCATTTTGCTCAATGGTGACCCTCCTTGAAGCATGCGGGAACAGCAGACTGGGATAGGGATTGATTGAATATGTCTGTAAACACACCAGCCAGCTGGTCTGTGCATGCTCTGAGGACGTGGCTAGGGATGCTGTCTGTGCCGGCAACCTTGCGAGGGTTAACACGTTTATGTTTTACTCACGATGGCTGTGGTGAAGGAGAGTCTGCAGGTTTTGGTAGCGGGCAGTGGCACTGTCCTCAAAGCGAGCAAAGAAGTTGTTTAGTTTGTCTGGGAGCAAGACGTCAGTGTCCGCGACGGGGATGGTTTTCTTTTTGTAATCCGTGATTGACTGTAGACCCTGCCAATAACAGTGGGGAGAACTAGTATTTGATAGACTGCCGATTTTGCAGGTTTTCCTACTTACAAAGCATGTAGAGGTCTGTATTTTTTTTTTTTTATCATAGGTACACTTGTGAGAGACGGAATCTAAAAATCCAGAAAATCACTCATTTTTAAGTAATTCATGTGCATTTTATTGCATGACAAAAGTATGATACATCAGAAAAGCAGAAAAAAGCATTTTAATATTTGGTATAGAAACCTTTGTTTGCAATTACAGAGATCATATGTTTCCTGTAGTTCTTGACCAGGTTTGCACACACTGCAGCAGGGGTTTTTGCCCACTCCTCCATTACAGACCTTCTCCAGATCCTTCAGGTTTCGGGGCTGTCGCTGGGCAATACGGACTTTCAGCTCCCTCCAAAGAATTTCTATTGGGTTCAGGTCTGGAGACTGGCTAGGCCACTCCAGGACCTTGATGCTTCTTACGGAGCCACTCCTTAGTTGCCCTGGCTGTGTGTTTTGGGTCGTTGTCATGCTGGAAGACCCAGCCACGATCCATCTTCAATGCTCTTACTGAGGGAAGGAGGTTGTTGGCCAAGATCTCGCGATACATGGCCCCAAAGAATGATGTTTCCACCTCCATGCTTCACGGTTGGGATGGTGTTCTTTGGGTTGTACTCATCCTTCTTCTTCCTCCAAACACAGCAAGTGGAGTTTAGACGAAAAAGCTCTATTTTCGTCTCAAGACCGCATGACCTTCTCCCATTCCTCCTCTGGATCATCCAGATGGTCATTGGCAAACTTGCGTGCGCTGCAGGATTTTAATCCATGGCAGCGTAGTGTGTTACTACTGGTTTTCTTTGAGACTGTGGTCCCAGCTCTCTTCAGGTCATTGACCAGGTCCTGCCATGTAGTTCTGGGCTGATCCCTCACCTTCCTCGTGATCATTGATGCCCCACGAGGTGAGATCTTGCATGGAGCCCCAGACCGAGGGTGATTGGCGGTCATCTTGAACTTCTTCCATTTTTCGAATAATTGAGCCAACAGTTGTTGCCTTCTCACCAAGCTGCTTGCCTATTGACCTGTAGCCCATTCCAGCCTTGTGCAGGTCTACAAATGTATCCCTGATGTCCTTACATATCTCTCTGGTCTTGGCCATTGTGGAGAGGTTGGAGTCTGTTTGATTGAGTGTGTACGACAGGTGTCTTTTATACAGGTAACGAGTTCAAACAGGTGCAGTTAATACAGGTAATGAGTGGAGAACAGAAGGGCGGCTTAAAGAAAAACGAACAGGTCTGTGAGAGCTGGAATTCTTACTGCTTGGTAGGTGATCAAATACATATGTCATGCAATAAAATGCAAATTAATAAAACAATCATACAATGTGATTTTCCGTTTTTTTTTTTATTCTGTCTCTCACAGTTGAAGTGTCTCTATGATACAAATTACAGACCTCTACGTACGTGCTTTGTAAGTTGGAAACCCTGCCGATTTTGCAGGTTATCAAATACTTGTTCTCCCCACTGTACATCTTGAATTGTGACTCTATTTTGTCTCCATACTGACGCTTAGCTTGTTTGATTGCCTTGCAGAGGGAATAGCTACACTGTTGGTATTCGGTCCAAGGGAATAGCTACACTGTTGGTATTCGGTCAGGTTTCCAGTCGCCTTGCCATGATTAAAAGCGGTGGTTCGTGCTTTCTGTTTTGCGCGTATGCTGCCATTGATCCACAGTTTCTGGTTGGGGAAGGTTTTAATAGTCACCGTGAGTACAACATCACCGATGCACTTGCTAATAAACTCGCCCACCGAATCGGCGTATACGTCCAATATTGTTGTCTGAGGCTACCCGGAACATAATCCAGTCCACGTGATCGAAGCAATCATGGAGAGTGGAATCAGATTTGTCGGACCAGCATTGAACAGACCTGAGCACGGGCGTTTCCTGTTTTAGTTTCTGTCTATAGGCTGGGAGCAACAAAATGGAGTCGTGGTCAGATTTGCCAAAAGGAGGGTGAGGGAGGGCTTAGTTTGTGTCTCGGAAGTTAGAGTAGCAATGATCTAGAATGCTGCCAGCCCGGGTCGCGTATTCTATATGCTGATAACATTTAGGGAGCCTTGTTTTCAGATTAGCTTCGTTAAAGTCACCAGCTACAATAAATAAAGCCTCAGGATTAGAGGTCGACCGACTATGAATTTTCAACGCCGATACCGATTATTGGAGGACCAAAAAAAATCTGATACCGATTTAAATCGGCCAATTTTTTTTATTTCCAATAATGACAATGCTGAATGAACACTTATTTTAACTTAATATAATACATCAATAAAAATCAATTTAGCCTCAAATAATGAAACATGTTTAAATGATGCAAAAACAAAGTGTTGGAGAAGAAAGTAAAAGTGCAATATTTGCCATGTGAAAAAAGCAGCGCAGGACAGGCTAGATAACTACACATGGTTGATGATATTACTAGTTTAACTAGTGATTATGGTTGATTGTTTTTTATAAGATAAGTTTAATGCTAGCTAGCAACTTACCTTGGCTTCTACTGCATTTGCGTAACAGGCAGACTCCTCGTGGAGTGCAATGAGAGGCAGGTGGTTAGAGCATTGGACGAGTTAACCATAAGGTTGCAAGATTGAATCCTGGAGCTGACAAGGTAAAAATCTGTCGTTCTGCCCCTGAATAAGGCATTTAACCCACCGTTCCTAGCCTGTCATTGAAAATAAGAATGTGTTAACTGACTTGCCTAGTTAAATAAAGGTGTAAAAAAAAAAAAATGCCAAATCGGTGTTCAAAAATACCGATTTCCGATTATGAAAACTTGAAATCGGCCCTGATTAAATCGGTCGACCTTTAGTAATAATACATCAAGATAACAAAATGCTGCTTAGTTTCTTTAGAACATGAAGCGACCATTTCTGTTGGCGCCATGATGAAGACATTCATTATTTAATGTGACCACATGAGTTGAAAGCATCCAGTCAGACTATGGTGTCCTGAAATGTATCGTGGAAACCAGTCATTTGATTTAAACTCCACGTATAACCAGTTATACTTTTAATCCTTGTTTTGACTTCATTACTTGCTTTTGTCAGGTCCCTTCGGTAGTTATCAGGGACATGTTTCATGTTTTACATTATTGACTGTAGCAGGGCTCTACGCTGACCTTGCTTACAAGGAGAATTTGTGGGCCTAAGTTGAAGAATGTAAGTGCACAGAAGACCTATTCGCACGGGACTAGTATTACTAGAGAAAATTTATTATGTAATTATTAACCCTGAATGGTTGTTAATCCAGAGGCCAATTCAGATGGGATTATTTTTTCTTTGCCAAACTCCCCCCTGTAATTGTTTCTTTGTTTCATTAAATTGACTTTTTTTCCCAATGCGTGAAGATATTTCAATAAGTCCAGGGATACACCGATAACTTGAGCTTTTGTTCCCAAGTTTGTAAACCATACCAAACCATTTTTGGTATAGATTCGCCATAATATTCGAATTGAGGAAGTGTCATCATAATCCTTAGGATAATTTAGCCAACTGCAGTATGTCCTAAATGCTTCCTAGCCTTGAGATGCATTTTAAGACTATGGATGCGAAAGTGAACGTATCATTTCCAAAAGTTTAGGTCAGTTTTATTGTTCTTTGCCATCTATTAACAGCAAGGGTTACATTAAATGATCACAATTTTTTTACTGGTCATTTAGCAATGTTAAATTAATATGCACAAAACATTTACAGTACCAGTCAAAAGTTTGGACACCTTTTTTAAAACTATTTTCTACATTGTACAATAGTAGTGACTGCATCAAAACGATGTAATAGCACATATGGAATCATGTACAGTTGAAGTCAAAGTTTACATACACCTTAGCCAAATATATTTAAATCCAGTTTTTCACAATTCCAGACATTTAATCCTAGTGAAAGTTCCCTGTTTTAGGTCAGTTAGGATCACCACTTTATTTTTAAGATTGTGAAATGTCAGATTAATAGTAGTGATTTATTTAAGCTTTTGTTTCTTTCATCACATTCCCAGTGGGTCAGAAGTTCACATACACTCAATTAGTATTTGGTAGCATTGCCTTTAAATTGTTTAACTTGGGTCAAACATTTCGGGTAGCCTTCCACAATGTTCCCATAATAAATTGGGTGAATTTTGGCCCATTCCTCCTGACAGAGCTGGTGTAACTGAGTCATGTTTGTAGGCCTCCTTGTGCGCACAAGCTTTTTCAGTTCTGCCCACACATTTAAGGGATTGAGGTCAGGGCTTTGTGATGGACACTCCAATACCTTGACTTTGTTGTCCTTAAGCCAGTTTGCCACAACTTTAAGTATGCTTGGGGTCGTTGTCAATTTGGAAGACTTGAATGTCCACATGGACCATGACCCCAAGCATACTTCCAAAGTTGTGGCCTACCAAGCTTAAACTGAGTTCTTGATGTTGCTTCAATATATCCACACAAATTGTCTCCCTCATGATACCATCTATTTTGTGAAGTGCACCAGCCCCTCCTGCAGCAAAACACCCCACAACATGATGCTTCCACCCCTGCGCTTCACGGTTGGGATGGTGTTCTTCGGCTTGCAAGCCTCCCCCTTTTTCCTCCAAACATAACGATGGTCGTTTTGGCCAAACAGTTCTGTTTTTGTTTGATCAGACCAGAGGACATGGCTTCTTCCTTGCTGAGCGGCCTTTCATGTTATGTCGATATTGGTCTCGTTTTTACTGTGGATGTAGATACTTTTGTACCTGTTTCCTCCAGCATCTTCTCAAGGTCCTTTGCTGTTCTCGGATTGATTTGCACTTTTCTCACCACATTACGTTCATCTCTAGGAGACAGAACGCGTCTCCTTCCTGAGCGGTATGACGGCTGCATGGTCCCATGGTGTTTATACTTGCGTTTTATTTTGTACAGATGAACATGGTACCTTCATGCATTTGGAAATTGCTCCCAAGGATGAACCAGACTTGTGGAGGTCTACAATTTTTTTTCTGCGGTATTGGCTGATTTCTTGTGATTTTCCCATAATGTCAAGCAAAGAGGCACTGAGTTTGAAGGTAGGTTGTGAAATACATCCACAGGTACACCTCCAATTGACTCAAATTATGTCAATTAGCCTATCAGAAGCTTCTAAAGCCATGGCACAATTTTCTAAGCTGTTTAAAGGCACAGTCAACTTAGTGTACAGTCGTGGCCAAAAGTTGAGAATGACACATTAATTTTCAGTCTCTCAGTTTGTATGATGGCCATTTGCATATACTCCAGAATGTTATGAAGAGTGATCAGATTAATTGCAAAGTCCCTCTTTGCCATGCAAATGAACTGAATCCCCCCAAAACCTTTCCACTGCATTTCAGCTCTGCCACAAAAGGGCCAGCTTACATCATGTCAGTGACTCTCTCATTAACACAGGTGTGAGTGTTGACGAGGACAAGGCTGGCGATCACTCTGTCATGCTGATTGAGTTCGAATAACCTAAATCAACCATTTATCGGATCATCAAGAACTTCAAGGAGAGGTGTTCAAATGTTGTTTAGAAGGTTTAGGGTGCCCAAGAAAGTCCAGCAAGCTCCAAGACCATCTCCTAAAATTGATTCAGCTGTGGGATCGGGGCACCACCAGTACAGATCTTGCTCAGGAATGGCAGCAGGCAGGTGAGAGTGCATCTGCGTGCACAGTGAGGCAAAGACTTTTGGAGGATGGCCTGGTGTCAAGAAGGGCTGAAAAGAAGTCACTTCTCTCCAGGAAAAACATCAGGGACAGACTGATATTCTGCAAAAGGTTCAGGGATCTGACTACTGAGGACTGGGGTAAAGTCATTTTCTCTGAATCCCATTTTCTGATTGTTTGGGGCTTCAGGAAAAAAAGCTTGTCCGGAGAAGACAAGGTGAGCGCTTCCATCAGTCCTGTGTCATGCCAACAGTAAAGCATCCTGAGACCATTCATGTGTGGGGTTGCTTCTCAGCCAAGGGAGTGGGCTCTCTCACAATATTGCCTAAGAACACAGCCATGAATAAAGAATGGTACCAACACATCCTCCGAGAGCAACTTCTCCCAACCAACCAGGAACAGTTTGGTGACGCACAATGCCTTTTCCAGCATGATGGAGCACCTTGCCATAAGGCAAATGTGATAAATAAGTGGCTCGGGGAACAAAATATTGATATTTTGGGTCCATGGCCAGGAAACTCCCCAGACCTTAATCCCATTGAGAATTTGTGGTCAGAAGTTAATTGACAGCATGCCAGGGCAGATTGCAGAGGGTTTGAAAAAGAAGGGTCAACACTGCAAATATTGACTCTATGCATCAACATGGAATTGTCAATTAAAGCCTTTGACACTTATGAAATGCTTGTAATTATACTTCAGTATTCCATAGTAACATATGACAAAAATATCTATAGACACTGAAGCAACATACTGTGGAAATTTAAAATTTGTGTCATTCTCAAAACGGTTGGCCACGACTGTGAACTTCTGACCCACTGGAATTGTGACAAGGCATTATAAGTGAAATAATCTCTCTAAACAATTGTTGGAAAAATTACTTGTCATGCACGAAGTAGATGTCCTAACCGACTTGCCAAAACTATAGATTGTTAACTTCTTGGTGACGGCAGTATTTTCTCGTCCGGATGAAATGCATTTCTAAATTCAACCCCATGCTACTCATCCCCAGAAGATTAGATATGCATATTATTAGTAGATTTGGATAGAAACCACTCTGAAGTTTCTAAAACTGTTTGAATCATGTCTGTGAGTATAGCAGAACTTATTTAGCAGGCGAAACCCCGAGGACAAACCATTCAGATTTTTTTATTTTGAGGTCACTCTCTTTTCAATGGGTGTATATTGGGAATCCAGATTTCTAAGGGACCTTCTTGCCGTTCCGATCGCTTCCACTGGATGTCAACAGTCTTTGGAAATTTGTTGAGGTTTTTTCCTTTGTGTAATGAAGTACGGCCTTCTTGAACGAGGGTCACCTGAAGTGTACTGTTAGAGACGCTTGACCAGAAAGCGTGCTTCAGTTTGTTTTCTTCCTGTATTGAATACAGATCATCCCGTCTTCAGTTTTATCGATTATTTATTTACGGTTACAAAAGTAGTTTGAAATGTTTTGGCAAAGTTTACAGCTAACTTGAGATATTTTGTAGTCACGTTGCACAAGTTGGAACCAGTGTTTTTCTGGATCAAACGCGCCAAATAAATGGACATTTTGGATATATATCGACGGTATTAATCGACCAAAAGGACCATTTGTGATGTCTATGGGACATATTGGAGTGCCAACAAAAGCAGCTCATCAAAGGTAAGGCATGAATTATATTTTTTATTTCTGCGTTTTGTGTTGCACCTGCAGGGTTGAAATGGTTTCTCTCTTTGTTTACGGCGGTGCTATCCTCAGATAATAGCATCGTTTGCTTTCGCCGAAAAGCCTTTTTGAAATCTGATATGTTGGCTGGATTCACAAGTGTAGCTTTAATTTGCTATCTTGCATTTGTGATTTAATGAAAGTTTGATTTTTATAGTAATTTATTTGAATTTGGCGCTCTGCATTTTCCCTGGCTTTTGCCCACGCTAGCGTCCCACATATCCCAGAGAGGTTAACAAGAAATTGAGTGGTTGAAAAGCGTGTTAATTGCTCCGACCTAAGTGTATGTAAACTTCCGACTTCTACTGGAGTAACCAAGTGTTATACAAATCAAAAAAAAAATTGAGCTTCTTCAGTGTAGCCACCCTTTGCCTTTGACAGCTTTGCGTGCTTTTGTCATTCTCTCAACCAACTTCAACTGGAATGCTTTTCCAACAGTCTTGAAGGAGTTCCCACATATACTGAGCACTTGTTGGCTGCTTTTCCTTTATGCAGTCTAACTCATCCCAAACCATCTCAATTGGGTTGAGGTTGGGTGATTGTGGGGCCAGCACTAAAATAGCCCTGACACTGCCTGGAGGTGTGTTGAATCATTGTCATGTTGAAAAACAAATTATAGTCCCAGTAAGCACAAATCAGATGGGATTGTGTATCGCTGCAGAATGCTATGGTAGCCATGCTGGTTAAGTGTGCCGCCTCCATGCATCACGGTGGGAACCACACATGCGTAGATCTGTTCACCTACTCTGCGTCTCACAAAGACACAGCGGTTTGAACCAAAAATCTCATTTGGACTCATCAGACCAAAGGACAAATTTCCACCAACTAATGTCCAACTAATGTCAGTTTCTTGGCCCAAGCAAGTTTCTTCTTCTCATTGGTGTCCTTTAGTAGTGGTTTCTTTGCAGCAATTCAACCATGAAGGCCTGATTTCATGCAGTCTCCTCTGAACAGTTGATGTGTGTTACTTGAACTCTGTAGCATTTATTTGGGCTGCAATTTGAGGCTGGTAACTAATGAACTTGTCCCCTGCAGCAGAGGTAACTCTGGGTCTTCCTTTCCTGTGGTGGTCCTCGTGAGCCAGTTTCATCATAGCACTTGATGGTTTTTGTGACTGCACTTGAAGAAACTTTCAAAGTTCTTTGTTTCGTTTTTACTGACCTTCATGTCTTAAAATAATGGACTGTTGTTTCTTTGCTTATTTAACTTATGGCTAGAGGTTCCGCTAGCGCTACCCCTTGACAACAACATTCTGCTGAAAAGGCAGTGCGCGAAATTCAAAAATATCTTTTAGAAATATGTAACTTTCACATTAACGTGCAATACACCAAATGAAAGACACTTCTTGTTAATCTACCCATCGTGTCTGATTTCAAAAGGGCTTTACAGCGAAAGAACAACATATGAAGTCAGAGCCAAGTCAAACACACAGCCATTTTTCCAGCCAAAGAGTGAAGTCACAAAAACAGAAACATAGATAAAATGAATCACAAACCTTTGATCTTCATCAGATGACACTCATATGACATGTTACACAATACATGTATGTTTTGTTCGATAAAGTTCATATTTATATCCAAAAATCTGTTTACATTGGCGCGTTACATTCAGTGATGTTTTGCTTCCTGTGATTTTGCAGAGAGCCACATGAATTTACAGAAATACTCATAATTAATAAACATTGATAAAAGATACAAGCGTTATTCACATAATTAAAGATGCACTTCTCCTTAACCTCTCAACCACCCATACCGGATCCGGGATAATTGTCATCAGCAACGCTGAATAGCATAGCGCCACAGTCAATATTACTAGAAAATATTCATATTCATGAAATCACAAGTGCAATATTGCAAAACACAGCTTAGCCTTTTGTTAATCCACCTGTCGTGTCAGATTGTGAAATTATGCTTTACAGCGAAAGCAATGCAAGCGTTTAAGTTTATCGATCACTCGACAAAACAATAAGTACACTTAGCATCAGGTAACTTGGTCACAAATCAGAAAAGCAATCAAATTAATCGTTTACCCTTTGATCTTCGGATGTTTTCACTCACGAGACTTCCATAAAGATACTTTTTATATCCATATACCTCCGTTAGTTTGGTGCGTTATGCCCAGGAATCCACCGAAAAGAGCGGCCACGACATCGCAGACAAATTCCAAATTATGTCCACAGAAACATGTCAGATGTTTTTTATAATCAATCCTCAGGGTGTTTTTCAAATATCTATTAGATAATATCAACCGGGACAGTTGGCTTTTCACTAGGGCCGGGAGTAACAATGGCCACCTTTCTCTTTTGCGCGCACAATTCACTCCAGGAGCCCCCACCTATCCACTTACGCAATGTGGTTGTTCATGCTCATTCTTCAAAATAAAAGCCTGAAACTGTCTGAAGACTGACACCTTGAGGAAGCAATAGGAAAAGGAATCTGGTTGATATCCCTTTTAAATGGAGCTATGGAACATGGACTTTTCAAAATAGAAGCCACTTCCTGGTTTGATTTTTTTCAGGGTTTTGCCTGCAATATCAGTTCTGTTATACTCCGACAATATTTTGACAGTTTTGGAAACTTAAGTGTTTTCTATCCTAATCTGCCGTTTCAGTGAAGCTGTTTATAAAGGCAATAGGGTGGCTACTTTGAATCTCAAATATTCTGTTTTGTTTAACACTTTGTTGGTTACTGCGTGATTCCATGTGTTATTTCATAATTGATATCCTGGAATGAGTAGGTGTCAACTTGACTGGTACTGTAAATAATAGCATTCACTGTGAAAGTTGATACATGTAGGCCCTTCATATATAGGCTATGCATAGCATTTTGTTCAATTTATCCAATATTTTTTTGTTTCTCAAACCGTGAGCAACACCTGTGAAACTCCGAAATTTCTCTAATGTTGATTCACACGGGACTAGCATTATCAGAGGACCTCGGAGTTTGCCCAAAAACTGTTATTCTGGTTCGAATTATTACGCTCCTGCCATGTAAAAATTAATGACATGGCAGATTCGGATGGGACTAAAATGACGTGGTGTTTTGTGCACGTAATTACATTACCCGACCACTCCCAGTAAGACTTATCCCTTATGACTAGGGCTAAAGAATTGTTGAAGCCCATTTGAAAAAAGAGGTGACACATTGTTTTCTTTCTAGTAGTGATGCAAGGATGAGTGTCAATCTGTGGTCACTGTATTTTCCATGGCATAGGGAAGTAATCATTGCAACTATTATGATCTGATTTATTTTCACTTTTCCACGTGCACTGGTGCTCCTAAATAAAAATTCCAGGTCCCACAGCAAAATATTTTGGCGCATATGCAAGTAAAATGGTCGCACTGTAGAGCCCTGGCCTTGACCGATTATTCATCCAATAACCACAGCAGTCAGGTGACAGACGAGAGGTAGTTAGGGCCCTGCATTCATAAAGCTAGTGCTGATCTAGGATCAGTTTAGCTTTTCAAATAGACAGGAGACCTGATCCTAGATCATTTTCCTAAACCGAGAGGCTTTGAGTACAGGCCCAGGGCTTCAACATTTAATGTACTCTATATTCAAAGCCAATTTGGATTGTTGTGGGGGTGGCGACAGCAAAGGAATCATGCTATTGTGATTGGTACTTGGATGTGGGAATCTGGGAAAGGGAATGCAGTGATATTGGACTTGCCCCCGGGCAGGGATTCTTCTAAATCCCTATTGCTGTATTCTTTGTTTGGCACAGTATGGTAGAGCTGCTAAATACTACATGCTGCTAAATAGCACGTGTGCGCCACCCATTGTTTCCATCATTCCATAGAAGTGTACCCCTGAAGCATTTGCCATTCCTTTGTTCATGGCTTTGTTGGACTTCAGAAAGGCATTGACTAAATGCAATATCAGTGTACATGACTATTGTAAGGATTAATATGTTGAAGAAATTCAACGGTTATTTGCTGGGTTCTGTTAGCCTGTTGACTCATGCTTACAGCTCTCTAGATTTTGATCAATATGCTATTGTAGGCCTACAGTTAATCTGCTTGCTGCTTTCATTATTCTTACATTTTTATAATCAGATGTCAACTAGCCTACTAGTCTTAGTTGATTGTAAATCAAGATATTGTAAATTCACCTACACCTCACTGTTTGAAGGCTGTGAGAACTTGCATCACCGTTACGAATCCCTTTTGGCCCGACAGTCTAGGGGAGATGGTAACGAGACCCATAACATAACTCATGCAAATTATAATAGTGAAAAAGTAAAAGTGAGAAGGGGGGGGGGCTGAGCTGGACCCAAGGAAAGGAACAATAAGCATCCAAAACACCCCTAAGCTAACTAACCAAAAATACAGTGGGTGGTCCACCCAGTTTTAACTAGTGTTAACAAAGTTTGCCTACGGGTAGTGTACACAAACACCATAACCAAAAACAATACTCACAGGTGAGGACAAAGTGATATGGAGGTGCTCAAACAGATCCCAATACATATCGAGCGATAGAGAGACATAGTAGGAGAGGGTGAAACAGAGCGATCTACAGACATATGGCATTTACAGAGAGATTGAGCTCTAGAGCAAACCAACTGACAGGGTTTTTAAACCAAGGGAAAGGAACTGTGATTGGGTAGGAAACAGGAGGAGGTGTGTCTTCTGATTGATGATTTGATTGGTGACTGATTGGGGAGTGATGATTTTCACCTGTGAGGGGAGAAGGAGAGAAAAGAACACAGGACACACACACAGGATACCTGTATCCGTAACAATCACAAACACTGCTTTTTTTTATAACAGTTATTGACATTACTTAGATGTTTTCAAACATTGTTTTCCTGTTTTTAGTGTCAGTGGAGTGTTGACCAAGAACGTTTCCCTGTGAATTGAGGCATTCTTAGAATATTGATTCCTTACTGGAGGTTGACCGATTAATCGGAATGGCTGAATAATTAGGGCCGATTTTCAAGTTTTCATAACAATCGGAAATCAGTACTTTTGGACACAAATTTGGTGTATTTATTTATTTTTATTATTATTATTATTATTTTACACCTTTATTCAACTAGGCAAGTCACTTAACCTCTTATGGCTGCATCCCTTGTTCTCAATTTCCGCCTGAAGACATACCCTAATCTAACTGCCTGTAGCTCAGCCCCAGAGGCAAGGATATGCATATTCTTGTTATCATTTGAATGGAAACATTCTGAAGTTTGTGGAAATGTTCATTGAATGTAGGAGAATATAACACAGTAGATCTGATGGAAGAAAAGAGAGAGCATACGTTTTCTGTTTTTTATTGCTGTAGTATCTTTCACATGTACTAGAATAGGATGCTGGAGATAATTTTGATGGATAACACAAGAGGGCAACTGTAGGGGTGCAAAGTATCAGACTGATAACTTCAGGAATGGTTGAGCTACATGACATTTAGCATGAAGTCACCCAGGTGTCCCACACAAGTTGACCAAATGTACCCAAGTGGCTGAATTGGTGAAGTTATACATTTTGAAGCAAATAACTATATACAAAATACCAAAATGGTATTCTAACACACCCCTACAAAAAACACAAAATACATTTAAAAAAATAAAATAAATAGCAAAATAACAAGGGTAACTATTTATACACTTTCAATATTTGGAAGACCCTCAGTCCTCTACACTATTGTGCTTCTGATGCCATGTGCCATAGCAGTCACTTTCTGCTGTAAAGCAGAGGGTCACCAAGCATGTGGTGCAGGTGATTGGCGACTCCATTTTGCAAAGAATACAACGACGCCTCCATGCTGTGTCCTTTTGGCCCTGAGGCACATCCATGCCTGCAGAAATACATTTGGGCATATGAACACCACTTGTGGTAGGAGCTGGAGGAACCAGCTTCAGTGGGGGATGGACACCTTGGCGCTGGGGGCTCCCATTCGGAGTCAGTGTCACTGTGAAAGAAAATGTTCAGTTAGAATAGTTTCACATATGAGCCCTGTATCAACAGGTATAAAAACAGATATATATGAGTACGGGGAACACAAGGTTGAATATATTATTATAGACCTGCTAGATCTGTCTCATTTATATTATGACAGACCAGCTAGATCTACTGTATTTTATATTATGACATTTCAGCTAGATCTACTGTCTCCATGTCACTTTGGCCATTGTTGTGGGCCTGCCCTCCCCTCAACAGCCTCAAATAGGCTATTTCATGTTGGAGTGGGGTTTGGCGGCAGACACGTGCATCTCACATTTCATTACATTACATTTTTATATATTGCTACTAAAATTGTAAAGAATCTCAAATAATATTTTATATTATTAATTTCAAACAACTGCATTAGCATGAGAAGAACTTACCAGTCCAAAACAATGTCCTCTCCGTTCAAAAAATATTCCTCTATTTGGGAATCGCTAAATGAATCATCCTCCAACAATCTGTCTCACTTCTGTCTCCCGATCAATTTCTTCTAAAATTGTGTGTACATCTGTATATCTAGACTTAGATTTAGCTTTCCCTGACTTAGTCGCCATACTGATTTGATATACACTGCTCAAAAAAATAAAGGGAATACTAAAATAACACATCCTAGATCTGAATGAAATATTCTTATTAAATACTTTTTTCTTTACATACTTGAATGTGCTGACAACAAAAGCACACAAATTATCAATGGAAATCAAATTTATCAACCCATGGAGGTCTGGATTTGGAGTCACACTCAAAATTTAAGTGGAAAACCACACTACAGGCTGATCCAACTTTGATGTAATGTCCTTAAAACAAGTCAAAATGAGGCTCAGTAGTGTGTGTGTGGCCTCCACGTGCCTGTATGACCTCCCTACAACGCCTGGGCATGCTCCTGATGAGGTGGCGGATGGTCTCCTGAGGGATCTCCTCCCAGACCTGGACTAAAGCATCCGCCAACTCCTGGACAGTCTGTGGTGCAACGTGGCGTTGGTGGATGGAGCGAGACATGATGTCCCAGATGTGCTCAATTGGATTCAGGTCTGGGGAACGGGCGGGCCAGTCCATAGCATCAATGCCTTCCTCTTGCAGGAACTGCTGACACACTCCAGCCACATGAGGTCTAGCATTGTGTTGCATTAGGAGGAACCCAGGGCCAACCGCACCAGAATATGGTCTCACAAGGGGTCTGAGGATCTCATCTCGGTACCTAATGGCTGTCAGGCTACCTCTGGCGAGCACATGGAGGGCTGTGCGGCCCCCCCAAAGAAATTCCACCCCACACCTTGACTGACCCACCGCCAAACCGGTCATGCTGGAGGATGTTGCAGGCAGCAGAACGTTCTCCACGGTGTCTCCAGACTCTGTCACGTGCTCAGTGTGAACCTGCTTTCATCTGTGAAGAGCACAGGGCGCCAGTGGCGAATTTGCCAATCTTGGTGTTCTCTGGCAAATGCTAAACGTCCTGCACGGTGTTGGGCTGTAAGCACAACCCCCACCTGTGGACGTCGGGCCCTCCTACCACCCTCATGGAGTCTGTTTCTGACCGTTTGAGCAGACACATGCACATTTGTGGCCTGCTGGAGGTCATTTTGCAGGGCTCTGGCAGTGCTCCTCCTGCTCCTCCTTGCACAAAGGCGGAGGTAGCGGTCCCGCTGCTGGGTTGTTGCCCTCCTACGGCCTCCTCCACGTCTCCTGATGCACTGGCCTGTCTCCTGGTAGCGCCTCCATGCTCTGGACACTACGCTGACAGACACATGTCTCCTGGTAGCGCCTCCATGCTCTGGACACTACGCTGACAGACACAGCAAACCTTGCCACAGCTCGCATTGATGTGCCATCCTGGATGAGCTGCACTACCTAAGCCACTTGTGTGGGTTGTAGACTCCGTCTCATGCTACCACTAGAGTGAAAGCACCGCCAGCACTCAAAAGTGACCAAAACATCAGCCAGTCTTGCTAATTGCCTATAATTTCCACCTGTTGTCTATTCCATTTGCACAACAGCATGTGACATTTATTGTCAATCAGTGTTGCTTCCTAGGTGGACAGTTTGATTTCACAGAAGTGTGATTGACTTGGAGTTGCATTGTGTTGTTTAAGTGTTCCCTTTATTTTTTTGAGCAGTGTAGTTTTTTTTTTTTTTATGGGGCTTTGTTCTTGGATAATCGCATCGTATTCTTTCGCAGTAAATCCTTTTTTGAACCTGACAATGCAGTTGGATCAGCAAGATTCTAGGCTTTCGACCCATGTGAGACACTTGTATTTTCATGTTCATGTTTAATGACTATTTATGTAGCGATCACCGTATGTTGTCGAATTGAATCCCGCTAACGGGTTCGGTGCGCAGAGAGGTTAACAAATATTGGCAAATCAGCCATTTTAGGCGGTTTCCTATTATACACTGAACAATATGAAGTGAAATTCAATGTGTTGTATTGCGTGTGAATTTCAGTGACAAGTTTTTGCGTAGCACGTGCGCAGAACGTTTAGAAAACGGTAACAAGCGTCTGGGGGACGTGGCGAACAGAATGCTAGAACAGATTTATTTTTTTTCCTCTGGTATCGCTATACTACTTGGTATTGTGATACTTGGCCTGGTATTGTACTGTTGGAGCTAGTGTTGTCGCAATACCAACAGTGTACTTACTACTGACAACACTGTAATTAGAATGGTAAAGTGCAATGTTGAACACAATACACAAATTACACACAGAAGCTAGCTATTAATAGTAAAAAAACATATAGTTTGGGAAATCAACATGTTAGATTGCACTACAGTCATTTAGCAGGTTCTTATCCAGAGCAAGCCTACTGCTTTCATGTTGCCAGCCATGTAGCCTGGAGTGTATGACACATGGGAGCAACCAATGCAGTGTTCTATCTGTAAAGTTGTGAACGATTCACCTCACTGAATAAACTCCTGAGACGACTTTCCCCCTGCAGTCAGTGTATGACAGGGTGGTTACCGCTGGCATGGTGATGACATCAGTGTTCATAGGTCAGGTGGTGCCCAGGGCACATCACATTCACAGCAGAGTTCAAAGCCAAAGCCCCATGTATCTTTCCTCTAGCTCTCTGCTGCTGACAGCCAGTTCTGACTGCCCTGCTACACCAGTGTCAAGTCCACAAACCGCTGATAAAGAACCACTGTTTCCGTGTTTTATTGATTCCGGTATTCCTCATTGCTGGTTTTGTGTAGAATCTATTGCAGGGCTGACCCCATTTAGTTGACTTGTAAAAAAAAACATTTAAATATTTTTGGGGGGTTGATTGGCTGTTTGTCAACTTTATTTTTAGGTGAGCTGTGGCAAATATCATTATTTTGTTTGGAGCGCTCCTGTTAATCTTGTGTAAGGACATGCACCTGATTACGCCTAGGCTACCTTGCCCGCTCGCAAATGTAGGCTTATACATGTACCCATTTGGGGATCTGATACTATTTCTGATAGAGATGCTTCATACTGATGGTGAGTTAAGACAAAGTAATTTTTCTTTGCCTCAAAAAGAAGGTAAAGGAAGTCAGTTTTTAAATCATTGAAAAAAGGCTACTTTGAGGAACTATTGCCAATTTGAGCAATCTTTCCAGCTTTCTCTTTCTATAACCACTCAGCATGAAACGTGACAAAATGTCAAGCTCAGATCCGGTGGAAATGTCATAAAGGCCTACCTTATTATTTACTTATGCAAATAGCCTACTGCTGTGTCTGTCAGGAGCTCACTGGTGCAGTAAACTGAGGGCCCAGAATATTTTATAAAATTGTTCCAGTTTGCTAGAGCAAGCGTAAGGCCAGACCTAAGTTAATAGTTGATACAATGTTTAAAGTTCCTTGCAGACAGGCCATGCATAGCAAATGTGATTTATAGGATATATATTTTTGTCATATTTTCTAACTGTAGGCTGCAATGTTTGTATTTATTGGAAATGGTAATAGAAGTTACTTTTAGATCGATTTGGTTAACCACATGACACTGATTTTGAGATATGAAGGCATCATTATACATTAAATGAAAATAACAGGCACGCAGATAAGTAGAAATGGTATGATAACTTGGCAACGCTGTTGTAGCATATTACCGTCAACTAGAAGTTGCCTAATGGCAGAATCTGGGAATGCCACCAGCAGGAAGAGGGGGCAGGTGGAAATTGACTGTTGACTAATATAAGGAATGTAATTGAATGATCTTCCAGTAGGTTACAACTAGAGGTCGACCGATTAATCGGAATGGCCGATTTTAATTAGGGCCGATTCATAATCAGTTTTTTTTTATACCATTATTAATGACCTAAGGCTCGTATTTCTGTGTGTTTTATAATTAAATCTTGATATTTGATAGCGCGGTCTGACTGAGCGGTGGAAGGCAGCAGCAGGCTCGTAAGCATTCATTCAAACAGCACTTTCTTCCGTTTGCCAGCAGCTTTTCGTAATGCTTGAACCACAGTGCTGTTTATGACATCAAGCCTATCAACTCCTGAGATTAGGCTGGAAATACCTTTAGTGCCTATAAGAACATCCAATAGTCAAAGGCCTATGAAATACAAATGGTATAGAGAGGAATAGTCCGATAATAACTACAGCCTAAAACTGGGAATATTGAAGACTCAAGTTAAAAGGAACTATTCATATGTAATGCGCAAGGAACTTAGACATTTAATTTTTTACATGGCACATATTGCACTTTTACTTCTAACTTTTTTTTGCATTATTTAAACCAAATTGAACATGTTTCATTATTTATTGTATTATATTAAAATAAGTGTTCGTTGTTCATTCATTGCCTGCGTCCGTAATGGGTCCGCGGTCAAACGACCACCCCTCATCACTGTCAAACGCTCCCTAAAACACTTCAGCGAGCAGGCCTTTTTAGTCGACCTGGCCCGGGTATCCTGGAAGGATATTGACCTCATTCCGTCAGTAGAGGATGCCTGGTTATTCTTTAAAAGTGCTTTCTTCACCATCTTAAATAATCATGTAGAACCAGGAACAGATATAGCCCTTGATTCACTCCAGACCTGACTGCCCTTGACCAGCACAAAAACATCCTGTGGCGTTCTGCATTAGCATCAAATAGCCCCTGTGATATGGAACTTTTCAGGGAAGTCGGGAACAAATATACACAGGCAGTTAGGAAAGCTAAGGCTAGCTTTTTCAAGCAGAAATGTGCATCCTGTAGCACAAACTCAAAAGTTCTGGGACACTAAAGTCCATGGAGAATAAGAGCAGCACCTCCTAGCTGCACACTGCACTGAGGCTAGGAAACACTGTCACCACCGATAAATCCACTATAATTGAGAATTTCAGTAAGTATTTTTCTACGGCTGGCAATGCTTTCCTCCTGGCTACCCCTACCCCGGTCAACAGCCCTGCACTCCCCACAGCAACTCACCCAAGCATTTCTCCTTCACCCAAATCCAGATAGCTGATGTTCTTAAAGAACTGCAAAACCTGGACCCCTACAAATCAGCCGGGCTAAACAATCTGGACCCTCTCTTTTTAAAATTATCTGCCGAAATTGTTCCTACCCCTATTACTGGCCTGTTCAACCTCTCATATCGTCTGAGATTCCCAAAGATTGGAAAGCTGCCACACTCTAGACCCAAGTTGCTACAGACCTAAATCTATTCTACCCTGCCTTTCTAAGGTCTTCGAAAGCAAGGTCAACAGGTTAGGACCATTTTGAATCCCACCGTACCTTCTCCGCTATGCAATCTGCTTTCAGAGCTGGTCATTGTTGCACCTCACCTCAGCCATGCTCAAGGTCCTAAACGATATCATAACCGCCATCGATAAGAGACATTACTCTGCAGCCGTATTCATCGACCTGGCCAAGGCTTTTGACTCTGTCAATCACCGCATTCTCATCTGCAGACTCAACCGCCTTGGTTTCTCAAATGACTGCCTGGTTCACCAACTACTTCTCAGAGTTCAGTGTGTCAAGTCGGAGGGCCTGTTGTCCGGATCGCTGGCAGTCTCTATGGGGGTGCCACAGGGTTCAATTCTCGGGCAGACTCTTCTCTGTATACATCAATGATGTCGCTCTTGCTGCTGGTGGTTCTCTGATCCACCTCTACGCAGACGACACCATTTTGTACACTTCTGGCCCTTCTTTGGATACTGTTAATTAACTAAGCTCCAGATTAATGCCATACAACACTGCTTCCGTGCTAAATTGTAATTATTTCGGCGCTATGGCCTATTTATTGCCTTACCTCCCTAATCTTCATTTTGCACACACTATATTGACTTTTCTATTGTGTTATTGACTGTATGCTTGTTTATTCCATGTGGAACTCTGTTGTTTGTCGCACTGTCGCTTCACCTTGGCCAGGTCATAGTTGTAAATGAGAACTTGTTCTCAGCTGGCCTACCTGGTTAAATAAAGGTTAAATAAAAAATCATAATCGGCCGACCTAGTTACGCCTCTCCCCTATTTGCCAAAATAGTTTGAATGCATTGATATGTAGGCTACGTGTGCCTTTAAAATAAAAAATAAAAATGTACGTAGTTCTGTCCTTGAGCAGTTCTTGTCTATTTGTTCTGTATTATGTCATTCTGTATTATGTTTTGTGTGGGCCCCAGGAAGAGTAGCTGCTGCTTTTGCAACAGCTAATGGGGATCCTAATAAAACACAAATATTAGTCAACGCAGGGCCCTGTGCCTTTGGGTCACCTTGTCCTGGGTGCTATGTTGAAGCAAATGCTGGAATTGATCTTCTCTTCCAATGCTCTCGTTATTTACCTCTGTCGTTGTTGAGAAGGAAATGAGGAGTAGGGACACGAGGAATGCATTGAAGGAGAAGAAGCCCAGGAATCAAGAAAAATACTTTGAGATTCCTCCTTAGCATTTAACAGCTGTGTTTTGTTTACTGGGTGAGACGACGTGATCCTGCTCCCAGTAGACTAAGAGGCTTACCGTGGCGGATGGCCGTGGTTGTAAACTCAGGTTAACCCCAAGTATCAATTGGTTCCTGAGTGTAGTATGTTTTCCTGTATGCTTGGAAGCACTCATGTCCTTGTTACTTTGAGTTTGTATAAAATTAAGTAATAGTTAAGATGTTTAGTAACTAGAGGTCGACCGATTTATTACAAACTAATTTGTAATAATGACAATTAACACAATACTGAATGAACACTTATTTTAATATAATACATCAGTAAAATCAATTTAGCCTAAAATAAATAATGAAACATGTTCAATTTGGTTTAAATAATGCAAAAACAAAGTGTTGAAGAAAGTAAAAGTGCAATATGTGCCATGTAAGAAGCAACATGAGTCTTCAATATTCCCAGGTAAGAAGTTTTAGGTTGTTATTATATGACTATTTCTCTCTATACCACTTGTATTTTATTAACCTTTGACTATTGGATGTTCTTATAGGCACTTTAGTATTGCCAGTGTAACAGTATAGCTTCCGTCCCTCTCCTCGCTCCTCCCTGGACTCGAACCAGGAACACATCGACAACAGCCACCCTTGAAGCAGTGTTACCCATGCAGAGCAAGGGGAACAACCACTCCAAGTCTCAGAGCGAGTGACGTTTGAAACGCTATTAGCGCGCACCCCGCTAACTAGCTAGCCATTTCACATCGGTTACACTAGCCTAATCTCGGGAGTTGATGGGCTTGAAGTCATAAACAGTGCTGTGCTTGCAAAGAGTTGCTGGCAAAACGCACAAAAGTGCTGTTGGAATGAATGCTTACGAGCTTGCTGCTGCCTACCATCGCTCAGTCAGACTGCTCTATCAAATATCAAATCATAGACTTAATTTTAACATAATAACACACAGAAATATGAGCCTTCGGTCATTAACATGGTCAAATCCGGAAACTATCATCTCGAAAACAAGACGTTTATTCTTTCAGTGAAATATGGAACCGTTCCATATTTTATCTAACAGGTGGCATCCCTAAGTCTAAATATTCTTGTTACATTGTACAACCTTCAATGTTATGTCATTATTATTCTAAAATTCTTTGCAATGAGCCAGGCGCCCCAAACTGTTGCATATACCCTGACTCTGCGTGCAATGAACGCAAGAGAAGTGACACAATTTCACCTGGTTAATATTGCCTGCTAACCTGGATTTCTTTTAGCTAAATATACAGGTTTAAAAATATATACTTCTGTGTATTGATTTTAAGAAAGGCATTGATGTTTATAGTTAGGTACACATTGGAGGAACGACAGTCCTTTTTCACAAATACGCACCGCATCCATTATATGCAACGCAGGACACGCTAGATAAACTAGTAATATCATCAACAATGTGTAGTTAACTGGTGATTATGATTGATTTTTTTATAAGATAAGTTTAACCTTTCTAGCTCAGGGGTTCCGCTAGCGGAACACCTCGACAACGTTCTGCTGAAAAGGCAGCGCGCAAAATTCTAAAATATTCTTTAGAAATATGTAACTTTCACACATTAACCTCCTCTAGGGTATGTGGGATGCTAGTGTCCCATCTCGCCAACATCCAGTGAGATTGCAGAGTGCCAAATTCAAATACAGAAATGCTCATTATAAAAATTCAGAAAACAAAACATATTTTACATAGGTTTAAAGATTAACTTCTTGTTAATCCAACCACGGTGTCAGATTTATAAAATGCTTTTCGGCGAAAGCATACCTAGCCCAGAACACAGCCCAGTTGACAAATTATTACAAACAGTAACCAGCCAAGCAGACTCAGTTCTACTCAGACAGTATTTTAACAGTTTTGGAAACTTTAGTGTTTCCTTTCCAAATCTACCAGTTATATGCATATCATATCTTCTGGGCCCGAGTAGCAGGCCGTTTTAATTTGGGCATGCTTTTCATCAAAAATTCCGAATGCTGCCCCCTACCATAGAGAGGTTAACAAGTCCAATACAGCAAATGAAAGCTAAACATCTTGTTAATCTGCCCATCGTGTCCAAAAATGCTTTACAGCTAAAGCACAACATATGATTGTTAGATCACCGCCAAGTCGAAAAACACACACAGCCATTTTTCCAGCCAAAGATAGGAGTCACAAAAAGCAGAAATATAGATAAAATTAATCACTAACCTTTGATCATCAGATGACACTCAGGACATCATGTTACACAATACATGTATGTTTTGTTCGATAATGTGCATATTTATATCCAAAAATCTGTTTACATTGGCGCCTTACGTGCAGTAATGTTTTGATTCCAAAATATCTGGTGATTTTGCAGAAACACTCATAATAAACATTGATAAAAGATCCTAGTGTTATTCGCAGAATTAAAGATATGCTTCTCCTTAATGCAACCGCTGTGCCGGATTTTTTAAAAACTTTACGGAAAAAGCATAATCTGAGAACTGCGCTCAGAACCCAAAACAGCCAGAGGAATAGCCGCCATTTTGGAATCAACAAAGTTAGAAATAACACCATAAATATTCACTTACCTTTGATCTTCATCAGAAGGCACTCCCAGGAATCCCAGTTTGACAATAAATGACTGATTTTGTTCCATTTATGTCCAAATAGCCACTTGTTGTTAGCGTGTTCAGCGCAGTAATCCATCTTCATGAGGTGCAGATACTTCGTCCAGACAAAACTCGAAAAGTTCTGTTACAGTCCTTTAGAAACATGTCAAACGATATATGGAATCAATCGTTAGGATGTTTTTAACATATAACATCAATAATGTTCCAACCGGAGAATTCCTTTGTCTTCAGAAAAGGCACTGGAACCAGAGGTAACTCTGTCGGGAGCGCGCGTCATGAGGCCGAGGCTCTCTGCCAGACCACTGACTCAAACAGGTCTCATGAGCCCCTCCTTAAATGTAGCATCCTCATTCAAGTTTCAAAACACAGTTGACATCTCGTGGAAGCCCTAGGAAGTGCAACCTCATCCATATCTCAATGTGTACTCGGTAGGCCAAGCTTCGGAAAAACTACAAACCTCAGATGTCCCACTTCCTGGTTGGATTTTTCTCAGGTTTGCCTGCCATATGAGTTCTGTTATACTCAGACATCATTCAAACAGTTTTAGAAATGCCAGTGTTTTCTATCCAATAATAATATTATATTATATAATTATATAATAATATATTAGCATCTGTGACAGAGTAGGAGGCGGTTCACTCTGGGCACGTTATTCATCCAAATGTGAAAATGCTGCCCCCTATCCCAAAAAGGTTAATGCTTGCTAGCAACTTACCTTGGCTTACTGCATTCGTGTAACAGGCAGGCTCTTCGTGGAGTGCAATGTAATCAGGTGGTTAGAGCGTTGGACTAGTTAACTGTAAGGTTGCGAGATTGAATCCCCGAGCTGACAAGGTAAAAATCGGTCTTTCTGCCCCTGAACAAGGCAGTTAACCCACCGTTCCTAGGCCGTCATTGAAGATAATGTGTTCTTAACTGACTTGCCTAGTTAAATAAAGGTGTAAAAGGTTTTTTTAAATCTGTGTAAAAAAAAAATACTGATTTCCGATTATGAAAACTTGAAATTGGCCCTAATTAATCGGTCGACCTCTATTAGAAACCATGAGACTAAAAAGGCGATTGATTGAATTATTAAAATAATTATTTGAGCCCTGTTGTTTTGAAGCCCTTGTCAGTTGATTTAATTTGTATTGTTATCAGCTGATTCAGACCCAAAATTAGTTTGGGTCTGCCTGGAGATTTGGCTGTACAGTCAGCCATTAGTCTGTCCTGCTTTCTACTGTTCTATTGGACAGCCATTGGGATGGGAACGGAAGTGGGCTGCCTTCAGCTGGATGAATCTGGGTCATCTCTCTATCCTGCATGTGTCAGGGTCTCCCTACAGGGTGAACCAAGGGCTCCAGACTGAACTGCCACCGTGACATGACCAGGCTACCTCGTAGGGCTGGAGTAGTGTGTTGTTGGTGGGGGAAGTTAGAAGAAGAGGGGTTATTGGGAGAGTTGTACAGGTGATTCACCTGATGAAAATGAGGATGTTTTGAATTCTTGCTGGGTGTCACATTGTGTTGACCAAGCCTTAAGTATATTACAGTCTATTGAGTCAGGAGGTCAGCTGCAATATTGTGACCTCTCCATATCTTTCTGGTTCTCAGTATTGTGACGAGATGGCTTTAGACCAAGGGGGCCCACAAAATTGGGGAGTAAAAAGGGGCACACATTGTAGTTTCTTTTTTTTTGTCTCGTGGGCTGGAGGAAGTACCCCTTTTTTCTCCCCAATTTCGTGGTATCCAATTGTCCCATCGCTGCCTCTCCTGCGTCCGTACGGGAGTTGTGACTGTCGAGAGCCGTGAGTTCTCCAAAACACGACCCAGCCAAGCTGCACTGCTTCTTGACACAATGCTCGTTTAACCCGGAAGCCAGCCGCACCAATGTGTCGGAGGAAACACCGTACACCTGGCGACTGTGTCAGCTTGCATGCGCCCGGCCCACCACAGGAGTCTAGATTGCGATGGGACAAGGAAATCTCAGCCTGCCAAACCCTCTCTTAACTCGGGCAACGCTGGGCCAATTGTGCGCAGCCTCATGGATCTCCCAGTCACGGCCAGCTGTGACACAGCCTGGGATCGAACCCGGGTCTGTAGTGACGCCTCAAGCACAGTGCCTTAGACCGCTGGGCCACTCGGGATGCCCCACAAATTGATTTTAACAAACATTTGGTCCCCCCAAAAATGTGTCCCTCCGTTTAATTTCTTTTTTTTTTGTTTTAAAAATTTTTTTTTACCCCCTTTTCTCCCCAATTTCGTGGTATCCAATTGGCTACTATCTTGTCTCATCGCTACAACTCCCGTACGGGCTCGGGAGAGACGAAGGTTGAAAGTCATGCGTCCTCCGATACACAACCAACCAAGCCGCTGCTTCTTTAACACAGCGCACATCCAACCCGGAAGCCAGCCGCACCAATGCGCCGGAGGAAACACCGTGCACCTGGCCACCTTGGCTAGCGTACACTGCGCCCAGCCCGCCACAGGAGTCGCTGGTGCGCGATGAGACAAGGACACCCCTACCGACCAAGCCCTCCCTAACCCGGGTGACGCTAGGCCAATTGTGCGTCGCCCCGCGACCGGGAGGTCGACAGAGCCTGGGCGCGAACCCAGGACTCTGATGGCACAGCTGGCGCTGCAGTACAGCGCCCTTAACCACTGCGCCACCCGGGAGGCCCCCCTCCGTTTAATTTCTAAATCACGACGCAATCCTTGTGCCCAAAAATGTGCCCACCTCTGCTTTAGACACACGATCTTTACTGTCATATGAATGTTCTCGTCCCCAGTTCTATGTGGTGTCTGTCATGCATAATACTGACCGCTCTCGCTCCTTTTCTCTCTCCCTCGACTTTCTCTCTCATGCTCATATTCTTCCTGCTCTTTCTCTTTCCAGATGCGGTTTAGAACTGACTGGTAACCCTACTGCAGGCGTTATCCTCGTCTCGTTCCTGGAGCCAGAGCTTTTGGGGGGCAGAGTCCTGCGTTAGTGGCAGAGCCTCCATCCCCCAGTTAGCCGGCGTCGTTGTTGTGCATCGGAACGCCATCACTGTCAGTGTGTCTGGTGTTCATTAGATTGAACTGATCTGATCTTCTGACTGGGGAAACTGCAGCAGCTGCAAGCCACGCCTTGTGCTCGACCATCCCTGGCCCCGCCCACATATCCCTGCTGCCACCATGGTGCTGTCACAACGGCAACGAGACGAACTGTGAGTAACACATACACGACCAACCATGTTAAAACACACAACCCACAATTTTGTTGCAATAACTTGCTGAGCTGCCCTGTCTTTGATATCCACCACCATCTGTTCCCTAGAGCCACCCTGAATAACACAGCCATGTGACATCAGCAGTAACTCTATCAGGGACTGTGGCTGGTTAATGTCTTTATTAGGTGGGCTAGAAGCCCCAAGAGCTCAATACATGCATCTGTATTCAGCAAAGTGGGGAAAGCAAGTGAACACTGAAAATTGCATTTCCTTCCTAGCCCCACTGCAAAGTGCAAACCTTCTATGCCTTGTTAACCATTCGATCCATTCCAGAGACACAAAGCAACATATCTCTAGCTAGTAGTTACCATTGTTCTCATCAGACAGACATGGATGTAGTGAAGGAAAATGCCAACTCACTCACAGCACAAGATGTGCATTGATTTTTGAAACTGACCAACTGAGGTGAACAATAACTAAAACTATCAGGCCCACCCAGGAAGAATCAATGATCTGTAGTTAGGTGGGGTGCTTGGGTCCCAGACACCCCTGAGGTCCCCAGCCCAAATATATTGATCTCCTCCTTCCTGTCTCAAATGTTATTGATCACTATTCAGTTTGGCCTCTGTAACCCAAAAGATGGCATGAGGCAGAATATAACAAAGGATGTGGATGATGACACAGCCTAATATTCCTAGTGCAGAGGAGATCTCTTTAGCTTGTGGCCAAGGAAATGGGGTATACAATGGCTTTTGTACTTTGTGGAAGTCCAGACAGTCCCATGTGTGTTGTCCCGCGAATCGTTACCCAGAGGCATTGATTTGCGGAGTTCTACACACACACAGATGTGTTAATCTGTGCAGTAAGTCAGGGTCGATGTTGAAGCCAATAGCAGGGACACTGTTGTAGCCAGAAATAACAGGGTAGGTGTGTAACCATCCCTGCGGTGTCCGTTGCCCTGTGGTGTCTTATGAACCTGGTAATTAACTCCTGAGGTGGGGGATAGGGTTAACACAGCCCTGTGTCAGATCAGATGCATGATGAGAGTTGTGTAAGAGAAGGTGAAGATATGTGGGGAGGGGGTGTGTGTGTATCTGAGCTCGGCCTGGGGTAAGGGGATTTCAGATCTATAGAAGGGGAGAGATGTCAAAGGTTATGCGTTTAATTAACACACTAATTTCTGGGGTCACATTAATGCAGGAATGAAAAATATTTGTTTTTATATCTTGATGCGTTTTTAACGATGTGTTTTGTAAACTGAGATCAAAAATGCTTGTTGTAATAATAAGCTCTCGTTATCAATGAAATATCTACATTCACGAACCGGCATTCTATCAGCAGACAGAGCTCTGACTGTTGTGGAGCCACTTCTCACAGTACTTGTTTTTTTTCATTTTTTTTCTTCAGAATGTTAGATTAACTTGAAGAAAACATTAGGAAATGTAGCTGGCTACATTTTTCTGATAAACATTAGACATATTATGATCATGCATTTGTTTTTGCAAAAAAAATACCTAGCCTTTTCATTATAAGCTAATTTACTTAGCTAGCTATGTGTGGCTGCTGGCCAAATAGCATTGCCTTTCTGTTGTCATCTGAAGCTATTTTCTGCCGAATGTGTTGCACTAAATGTACTTTGTGTGAAGGAAAACGAGTTGCATGCCCCTGATCACTCTATTGAAGCAGAAAAATAACCGGTTGAAATGGTTTAATGATCTGCGTTTTGAAAATTTGTCTGTAATATTGTGTTAGGAAGAGTTAGCCTAACAATGCGTCTTTTATTTGCATTGATGAACTAAGTTGGTGCTGTTACCTTATCTGTAATGAGATCGGTTGACAATGAATGTGTCGGTCATTCACATGACGTAACAGAACACTCGTCATTCTCTTGAAACGGTTTTAGTTTAGCCTTCGAAGACATGGGGCCGAATGAACTCTCAGTATCGCTATTGAGTGTTCCGTTGGGATTCTAATCCTCCATGCTCTAATCAGAACACTGAGCAGGCTCCTCAGCATTCTTCTCCTTCTACTCCGTTATGTAATGCCCGGACACGCACTACAGGAAACCAGTATGGGACCATTGCTCCATGCGAGCCGCCAGGCCGATGAGGACCAGCATCTGTTGCATTCCATCTATTGTGGAGTCTGAAGGCTCTTGACAGTAAAACACCCACTCCGATCTGTGTGACAGACCAACCGCCGGTCCTGCTCTATCTGTGTTCTGTGAACCCTGGTGGGAAACCGGGTAGACATCTTGAGTCATTACATCTAAATCAATGGACTGACTGGAGGGAAATGGTGACTGTTACCAGCTGACTGCCCGCATGCCCCGGCCTCCTCAATACTCTATGACCCCTGTTCCCCTCCCTCACCCTCTTCATGGTTTGTTATCAAGCCGCACACAAATGGATCTTGTTCCCGTTCTATTTAAAACTTCCCTCTGCCATTGCTTTTGTCTCAACTCAACTGTCAGATTGAGCTGGAGAGAGAGATGGTTCTTCAGGGCATGTGTGAAAGCTTCTATAAATTGCTGATGCTTTTTGAAAGAGAAAGTCTAGTAGAAGAGGAATGCATTTTGCTCACTGATATATAAGACATGTCACCATAGAGATTGTTAGTTCAGGGAGAAAGAATGGGGAAGACATTTGTGTGCTGGTTTTGTAAGACTAGACTTTTTTTGAGAAACGTTGTGGTTCTTGGAGGTCTTCCTCACTGATGTAAATGTTATTTATATATGTATACATATTAAGTGAGAAGCCTTATTCTGAAAACAAAAATATTTGTCTTAGGTGTCAGGCCTATTTTATCAGCTGTTAAGATTACGATTTTTTTTTTGTTGCAACCTGTCCTTTTTTATTCTTATTTCCAGAACCAATGAAAAGCACGTATTTTGTTTTTCCATGGTCAGTGGATTCAAGCCCAGAGGCCACGACAGAGCGCCCCCCCCCCTTATTATGAGGAAGACGTTAAAGCGTCTTTATTTTTTCTTGCTTCACAAAGAACTTATTAGTATTTTCTAGGTCTTTAGTCAAATGTTTCATGTGACTGTGTTCTTTCTCAGCAGCCCCCACTGGCTGTGACTGCTCTGGCGTAGCTGCATCATGAATGTTACAGATTATTAATAAACAGTGAAAGTACATGTACAGGCTGAGGCTAAATGAATGTACAGGCTGAGGCTAATGGTACAGAATAGCAGTGAAGGGAACCTGAAGACAGTACAGTACACACTCACACAGACCTTTTGATCTGCATCTATGTGACTGATTGGAAAATGGAGGCCTGTTATTTTTTTATCGATGCCGATTTTCACTCTTGATTGTTACTTAACTTTTCCATGCCGTTTCTTTTTGGGATAGCTAAGCTTCTCGTCTCTCCCTGTGGAATTGTCAGCTGACGTTCCTGAATATGCTAAACATGGAGACGTCATCAAATGAACACCTTTTGTCGGCAGCTATATTGCTGTAGTGGTACAACAAGCTCAATCACTCCCTGTGCTCTGTATTGGGTGTGGCAGCTGGCTCCTATGGGAAATGGCTCACACCTGTCCATCTTGTCTACACACTCACCCCTACATACACTCACCCCTGTGGCGTGCTCTTGGTGGGCTGGGTATCGAGTTTGGCTGGGTGGGCTGGCAAGGGGTCCATCATTAAAATGTTCTAATATCCAGCCTGTCAGATACGCACAGACCTGATTGTGTGGGACACAACTGTTCTAACTACACTGAAAAATGCTGGTGCTCAGACCATGATAACATACATTTCTCAGAGCATATTTCTTGAAACCTGTTCCTGTTAGAGGATGTTTTTGCTTGTTGAACCTAGTGCATTAAACGTTGGACAAATGTGCTTTGTATACATTACACAAGCATGAAGTGTACTTCAGCAGGCTAATCTAACAACCTGACTTGTGGGTCTTGCTGCTAGTCCTCTCTGCTGCTGAAAGCTGAATACATGAGTTGGTAATCTAAAGCCTGTACTCCCCCACACTCCCTCGTTGGTCTCGCGCCTTCTCTTGATTTCTCCCTCTTGCGCTCTCCTCTACCCCGTTTCTCTTTTTTTTTCCTTTTTTTTTTTTAACACTCAAGCTGAACAATGTAACACCTGGAAGGTTTAGTCTGCCCTTGACTGCTGAGAGGCGCAGCCTTTGCAGAGCCCACCAAATCCCATTATGCCTGCTACTAGTGGAAGAGGCCATTAGTTGTATGACGAATCTACGGCAGATTGTGTTAACCATGCATATTTTGTGTGTGGTGTGCATTTGCAGCTGACTCAACAGTTCCAAGCTAGACACACAAACACACACCTCACCTCCATGTGTTGTAGAGCTCACTGACCCTCCAACCAGCAGATCAGTACCATGTCATTGCCTCTGTATGGAGTGGGGAAACTGACTTGGTTGGTACTGGTAAATACTACAGTCAGAATTACCTTCATTTCACTCCCTTTCCCTGTGCAGATTCACAGCTGTTTAGATAGTGTAGGAGAGCAGTATGGAGTGCTAAGTGCTGAACTGTGCTGGGCTCCTCTAATCTAATCCCAAACCAGTCAATTCCATTTTAACTGGTGCCTCCACCAGGATGCATTAGCTGGCTGAGTATTGACTGTGACATACCCACCTATCTCACAGACCGATAATAAGTGAACTAAGCCTACTTTATGGTATTATTATTAACCTTTTTAACGTGTGAGTTCCAAATAGCTCTAACGGTCATCCTAGTGTGAGCTATTTTGTTTACAATATAAAAAAAATGTCATGCATGTGATGTCACTGTTATAAAATATGATTATTACGCAACGGGACAGTTAACCCGTGCGGCCTGCTAATCATGTATAGGCTATGTTTCCACTTGTCAATTTCCAATTATTTTCTAAGAAGTTTCATTTTCTGACAACCGTTTGAATTGAGGTGTGTTCCGCTTCTTTATTAATTCACACAAAGTAGCCCATTTCACTGTTGCGGACCATTTATGTTTGAGGCTTTGACCGGCTCTGTAATCTTCTCTCTTCGTGGAGATCCCAAGCATTTCCGCAGATGAATTATGCAGACATTTGCACAGTCTTGCACAAACCTTTTTCCCCTGGCACATTTTCTGGCTGGTGCTCGCATTCCGTGAATTGTTGTTTTTCCTTACAAATAGTACCTTTGGACGTGTGCGTTCCTATTAAATTAAGTGCCTTATTTTCTATATATCGTGTTGTAATTTCTACTGTATACATACATTCTGTATGCTAATTTATTTCGTTTTATTCACGTTTTCAAGAACTGGTGCAAATCATGCATTCCGATTGAGTAGATTGTGATGGAAACTATATGATGTGGTTGAAATACATTTTTGAAGGTTGAACTGATTTATGATGAGCCTAATGTTAAGCTATGTGTGGCGCCATGTTTGACAATATACAATGCATTTGGAGGTCACGTAAACATCTGTCAGACCAAAAAGGTAATGACAAAATGAGGTGAAGGAATGGTTCATTAATCTTTTGAGTAAACTTCCGGAAGAGAATGATCGTAGACTACATACCCCCTTCAAAATGAGTACTGAAAACTGACCACATTCATATCGTCTCTTGTCTTTGGTTGATGTGAGAAAACTAATGGTGGCGAGTACAAACTACCCATCGGATTACTAACGATTTAGAGTAAAAAAAGGTTTATTTCAATCAATGGTGAGCTCAACTGTGACGTGATAAATTGTCAATAGTAATTGCTATTAGCTAATTCATATTGTGGTTTCTGTAGGCTGTGAGTTAGCTAAATATGACTGCTTGTGTTATGGCAATCTTTCTTCGGTTAGTGCCGGTTTGGATAATTGTGTTATGCTGTCGCAACTTTTGAATGTCTAAACATTGTAAACCACGTCACATTCAGGACAATTTGGTAAGGACTGTTTGTGCAAAATGCGAAAAGAAAAGGGTGGCTAGCTCAAACGTTAACTGTTGCGTCAATTGAAACTGGTCGTTTCTAATCACACCGGGTTGAGAGTACGCTACAGGGACCACTGTAGAATGATCGGACCCGTTTGTTGGTACGTGTCAATAGGGCTGGGCGGTATATCATATTTTATGATATACTGGTATTGATGCAGGGACCAGTTTGTTTTTACTTTACCTTCTATAATGGTATTTGAATGATTGTTAACTTCTCAGGGTTAGGCGCCCCGACGGTCGCAGATTTTAGAGAAACAACAAATGTTCGTACATATAAGTGTCTTATATCGGCTGAAAGCTTAAATTCTCGTTAATATAACTGCACTATCCAATTTACAGTAGCTATTACTGCGAAAAAATAGGTCTGATATATTCCACTCTGATGGTGAAATGTGTACTTACATTCTGAAATCCTGCTCTGATTTATCAACCCAAGGGTCCCAGAGATGAAATGAAGTGTTGTTTTGTTAGAGAAAATCCTTTTTCATATCCTAAAAAGGTCCATACAGCATACACGATCGATTTTGTATTTTCACTCGTTCAATTTGCAAAGAAAGGAATCTGTGAAAATCTAACCCTAAACGTTCTTTCAACCAGTCAAATGTTCGTATGTATTCTTCAGAGATCCTAGAACGTAACCAGACTTCACTATATCATTAGGAGTGTAGTATATCCTATAGGACACCAAATTTGGTCAGTGACACCTTCATTGCAGTGATGGCTGGAAGTGGGGCCTTTGTTGCATTTCAAAAATGGTGGTAGAAAAAAACAACGGTTGTTTTGTCTTTGTATTTTCTTCTATTGATCTATTGTGTTGTTCTCCCGCAATAAATTCACTTTTCCACAAACTTCAGTGATTCCTAACAAATGGTATCAAGAATATGCATATCCTTCCTTGAGGGCCTGAGCTACAGGCAGTTAGATTTGGGTATGTCATTTTAGGTGAAAATTTAAAGGAAACATAGGGATAGCCCCCCCCCATTTTTCTAAGACTTGGATTAGCTAACACAACGTGCCATTGGAACACAGGAGTGATGGTTGCTGATAACGGGCCTCTGTACGTATGTCAATTCCATAAAATAAAAATGAGCCATTTCCACCTACAATAGTAATTTATAACATCTACACTATTAATGATCCATTTTACGTTAATTTAAAAATGGACAAAAGTGCTCTATCAGGACATTTCTAAGTGACCCCAAACGCATGCACGGTAGTGTATATATTGTACACTACACTATTCTATGATATCTATTGCATCTTAGTCACTCTGTCACTGCTCATCCATATATTCTTATCCCATTCCTTTACTAGATTGTGTGTATTAGGTTTTGCTGTGGAGTTGTTAGATATTACCTGTTCGATACTGCTGCACTGTCGGATCTAGAAGCATAAGCATTTCGCTACACTCTAACATCTACTAACCATGTGTATGTGACCAATATGATTTGAGGAGTGGTTAATTCCAGTCCACAAGGGCCTGATTGGAGTCACACAAAAAAATCCCCCCAGCCCCAGCTGAAACACCTGACTCTAATAATCACCTAATCATGATCTTCAGTTTAGAATGCAATTTGATTAAACAGCTGTGTTTGCCAGGGATGGAAAAAAGTGTGACATCAGTAAGGCCCTTGGGGAAAGGAATTACCCACCTCTGCGCTAGAGGGTAAACCTTTTTCTAATGGCTAAAATAGTTTCCCCACCCCCTCAATCTACAAACAATACCCCATAAAATACAAAGCCCCCCCCAAAAAACGATTTACCATTTTTTTTTGGGGTGGGGGGGGTTATATTTACATAAGTGTTCAGACCCTTTACTCAGTACTTTGTTGAAGCACCCTTGGCACACCTGTATTTGTGTAATTTCTCCCATCAAGCGCTGTCAGGTTGGATGGGAGCGTTGCGGCACAGCTATTTTCAGCTCTCCAGAAATATTCGATCAGGTTCAAGTCCAGGCTCTGGCTGGGCCTCAAGGACATTGAGACTTGTCTTGAAGCCACTCCCTCGTTGTCTTGGCTGTGTGCTTAGGGTCGTTGTCCTGTTGGAAGGTGAACCGTCGCTCCAGTCTGATGTCCTGACAAGGCTATCTGTACTTTGCTCAGTTCATCTTTCGCTCCATCCTGACTAGTCGCCCAGTCCTGGCCGCTGAAAAACATTCCCACAGCATGATGCTGCCACCACCATGCTTCACCGTAGGGATGGTGCCAGGTTACTCCAGACATGACATTTGGCATTCAGGGCAAAGATTTCAATCTTGGTTTCATCAGACCAAAGAATCTTGTTTCTCATGGTCTGAGAGTCTTTAGGTGCCTTTTGGCAAACTCCAAGCGGGCTATCATGACTTTTACTGAGTGGCTTCTGTCTGGCCACTCTACCATAAAGGCCTGATAGGTGGAGTGCTGCAGGTATGGTTGTCCTTCTGGAAGATTCTCCCATCTCCACAGAGGAACTCTGGAGTGGCCATCGGGTTCTTGGTCACCTCCCTGACCTAGGCCCTTCACCCCTGACTGCTCAGTTTGGCCAGGCAGCCAGCTCTAGGATGTCTTGGTAGTTGCAAACTTAATCCAAGAATGTTGGAATCCACTGTTCTTGGACCTTCCATGCTGCAGAACTGTTTTGGTACTCCTCCCCAAATGTGACCCTCGACAAAATCCTGTCTCGGAGCTCTACGGAAAATTCATTCGACCTCATGGCTTGGTTTTTGCTCTGACATGCACTGTCAATGGTGGGACCTTTTTTATATAGACAGGTGTGTGCCTTTCCAAATTATATCTCGTCAATTGGATTTACCACAGGTGGACTCCAATCAAGTAGAAGAAACAGCAAGGATGATCAATGAAAACAGGACGCACCAGAGCTCAATTTCGAGTCTCATAGCAAAGGGTAGGAATACTTGTTGTTTTTTATTTTAGCTTTATTTAACTAGGCAAGTCTGTTAAGAACATTCTTAATTACAATGACAGCCTAGGAACAGTGGGTTAACTGCCTTGTACAGGGGCAGAATGACAGATTTTTACCTTGTCAGCTCGGTGATTCGCTCTAGCAATATTTTGTTTACTGGCCCAACGCTCTAACCACTAGGCTACCTGCCCTCCTGAATAAGATATCAGTTTATGTTAAAGACATTTGCAAAAATTACACACACACAAAAATATCACTTATTCATTGAGGTATTGTGTGTAGGTTGCTGAGTTATTTAAAAAAATATATATTTTAGAATAAGACAAAACGCAACAAAATTTGGAAAGTCAAGGGGTCTGAATACTTTGAATGCACTGTATGTACGCATACAGTACCAGTCAAAAGTTGACACCTAGTCCAGGGTTTTTATTTACTTTACATTTGTCGAATTTCTTTCCTTCCATTTGAGCCAATCAGTTGTGCTGTCTCAAGATACAGAAGATTGCCCCATTTGTGTAAAAGACAAAGTCAATTTTATTTTAAATATAACTGGGCAAGTCGGTTAAGAACAAATTCAAATTTACAATGATGGCCTACCTAGGAACAGTGGGTTAACTGCCTTGAGGGCAGAACGACAGATTTACCTTGTCAGCTAGGGGATTCGATCCAGAAACCTTTCAGTTACTAGCCCAACGCTCTAACCATTAGGCTACCTGCCGCCTCATTATGGCTAGAACAGCTCAAATAAGCAAAGGGTGGCTACTTTGAAGCATCAAAACTATGAAATAACACAAATGGAATCATGTAGGAACCACAAGTTGAAAAAGTTAACAAATCAAAGTAGCCACCCTTTGCCTTGATGACAGCTTTGCACACTCTTGGCATTCTCTCAACCAGCTTCACCTGGAATACTTTTCCAACAGTCTTGAAGGAGTTCCCACATATGCTGAGCACATGTTCGCTGCTTTTCCTTCAGTCTGTGGTCCAACTCATCCCAAACCATCTCAAATTGTGTGGCCAGGTCATCTGATGCAGCACTCATCACTCTCCTTCCTGGTAAAATAGCCCCTTACACAGCCTGGAGGTGTGTTGGGTCATTGCCCTGGTGAAAAACAAAATGAGTGGGACTATGTGCAAACCAGATGGGATGGCGTATCACTGCAGAATGCAGTGAAAGCCATGCTGGTTAAGTGTGCTGCGAATTCTAAATAAAATCACTTGTCACCAGCAAAGCACCATCACACCTCCATGCTTCACGGTGGGAACCACACATGCAGAGATTATCCGTTCACCTACTGTGTCTCTCAAAGACACGGCGGTTGGGAACCAAAAATCTCACATTTGGACTCGGACCAAAGGACCGATTTCCACCAGTTTAAATGTCCATTACTCATGTTTCTTGGCCAAAGCAAGTCTCTTCTTATTGGTGTCCTTTTTAGTAGTGGTTTCTTTGCAGCAATTCAACCATGATGGCCTAATTCACGCAGTCTCTTCTGAACAGTTGATGTTGAGATGTCTTAGTTGGACTCCGTGAAGCATTTATTTTGGCTGCAGTTTCTGAAGCTGGTAACTCTAATGAACTTACTCTCCTCAGCATAGGTAACTCTGGATCTTCCATTCCTGTGGCAGTCCTCGTGAGAGCCAGATTCAATATTGCGCTTGAAAAAACTTTCAAAGGACTTGAATTTTTCTGTATTGACTGACCTTCATGTCTTTAACCTGTTATGGCTGTATCCCTGTTCTCAATTTCCGCCTGAAGACATACCCTAATCTAACTGCCTGTAGCTCAGCCCCAGAGGCAAGGATATGCATATTCTTGTTATCATTTGAATGGAAACATTCTGAAGTTTGTGGAAATGTTCATTGAATGTAGGAGAATATAACACAGTAGATCTGATGGAAGAAAAGAGAGAGCATACGTTTTCTGTTTTTTATTGCTGTAGTATCTTTCACATGTACTAGAATAGGATGCTGGAGATAATTTTGATGGATAACACAAGAGGGCAACTGTAGGGGTGCAAAGTATCAGACTGATAACTTCAGGAATGGTTGAGCTACATGACATTTAGTCACCCAGGTGTCCCACACAAGTTGCCCAAATGTACCCAAGTGGCCAAATTAGTGAAATTACCTATAACTATATACAACAGTGCAAATTACTATATACAACATATCAAAAGCTATTCTAACACACACACACCAACAACAAAAAAAGTTAAAAATAAAAAAATAAAAAAAACAGTACACCCTTTGGAAGTCCTCAACACAATATTCTGCTGCTGTGCCATGTCCCATAGCAGTCTCTGATGTAAAGCAGAGGCAAACTGAACAAGTGGTGCAGTTCATGTGACACAGAACACAACGACGCCTCCATGCTGTGCCCTTTTGGAGCTGAGGCACAGTCATGCCTGCAGTAATGAACTGTGGCATATGAACACCACTGGGGGCAGAGGTAGAGCGGGCAGCTTGGCACTGAACAAGTGGTGCAGTTCATGTGACACAGAACATAACGACGCCTCCATGCTGTGCCCTTTTGGAGCTGAGGCACAGTCATGCCTACAGTAATGAACTGTGGCATATGAACACCACTGGGGGCAGAGGTAGAGCGACTCCCAGTCGGAGTCGCTATCACTGTGAAAGAAACAATACAAATATTTGTTTAATGTTATGAGCCTTTCATCATCACATAAAATAAACATATTTATTGTATAGAGCAGGGGAAACCGTCACTAAGGTGAAGTGCTGTTCCATTCAACTCTGGCCATTGTTGAGGGCCTGCCCTCCCCTGAACAGCACCCAATGGCTATTTCATATGGAAATGATGAGTAGCATGCTAATGAGTAGCAGGCGCAGTGGCCATGTGTGTGTTTGCTGTTCTACTCCATGCCATTTGAATAAAAAAATGGAAGAAAAAAAATATATATATACACACACACCCAAACAAACCCACACACACACAAACCACACACTTCATTACAAATTTAAAAATATATATATTTCATAAAACGGCATTAGCACTTACCCGTCCAGAAGTACGTCCTGTCCTTGCAGAAACAGCTCCTCCGTTCCTGTTTGAATCATAACACTCAAAGATTCCTCAAACAAAAAATCTCTCACTTTCACTTTTTCACTTTCACTTTAGACTTTGACTTCGCTTTTCCTGATTTATTCGCCATGATGTCTTCAATGAAATCGTTGAAAATACAACTTTCCGAAATACAGCTGCGTGTAACAAGCCTCACAGCAACTCCTCTGATCGTCAAGGCGAGAATGCGATATCAAACAAGGAATGGTGCTCCAACCCAAAACCATTACATACTGGCGTTTACCTCAGCTCATTGGCTATCTACCCAGCTAGATTTCAAGAAGATCATTGGGCAGAAATACAGTCCATCAATGAAGCTTCGCTAAAATGATTGGTGCGTAAGTTAGTCATTGCTCGTTGTCTTCAAATCAGTTCACTTCGGTCAATTCTCACCGCAAAAAAAACAATGACGTTAGGCTGAGTTGCAAACATCCAGAGGAATATACTGAAACCAACCATGACTAGATAAACAATGGTTTACCGTGTGTAATTACGTCGAATGCTCCGTAAAAAATTGATTGAGATGGAAATCACGGCACAAACAGGTTACAAAATGTTTCGATTTAAGCTATAAAAATTGATTTTATCAAAGAAAACGGCACTTCATTTGATCACTGGGACCCTCAGGAAGAGAAATAAGAGCAAGATATCAGAATGTAAGTCATAATTTTACGTTCAGATGTGAATGTGTAAACTGTCATGGCGGAAAATGTTTCAGTTGTTGATTGCTCTTAAACAAAAGCATGGTATTTGTTCTCTGTAATAGCTATTTTAAATTGGAAAACGTAGTTTGATTACCAAGATTCAAATATTTTGAAGGGTGTAAGAAACTTACATTTTCAAGAATGTTTAATGTTACGACGTATTTTTAGTTGTCACTCTGAAATTTCCCCTGATGTTGATTCCTGTACAGGGATCGCAGCCATAACAGGTTTTAAGGAGAAGTGTATCTAAAGTTCCAGTATAGTTCAAAGTTCAAGTATACCACTTGTATTTTCATCAACTTTTTTGAGTATTTCTGTAAATTGATGTGGCTCTCTGCAAAATCACCAGATGTTTTTGGACTACTTTACATAACGCCCCAATGTATACTGAGATTTTCTTATATAAATATGCACTTTATCGAACAAAACATATGTACTGTGTAACATGAAGTCCTATGAGTGTCATCTGAAGATCATCAAAGGTTAGTGATTAATTCTATTTCAGATTTTTGTGACTCTTTGCCTGGAAAAATGGCTGTTTTTCTGTGACTTGGCTCTGACCTAACATAATCGTTTGTGGTGCTTTTGCCGTAAAGCCTTTTTGAAATCGGACACTGGTGGGATTAACAAGAAGTGTATCTTTAAAATGGTGTGAAATACTTATGTTTGAGGAATTTTAATTATGGGATTTCTGTTGAATTTGGCGCCCTGCACTTTCACTGGCTGTTGTCCTATCGATCCTGTTAGCGGGATCTCAGCCCTAAGAAGTTTTTAAATAGTACCTGCAAAACACCAGTCTCAACGTCAACAGTGAAGAGGCGACTCAGGGATGCTGGCCTTTTTGGCAGAGTTCCTGTGTCAGGTGTCTGTTATTTTGCCCATATTCATCTTTTATTTTTATTGGCCAGTCTGAGATGTCGCTTTTACTTTGCAACTCTGCCTAGAAGGCCTGCATCCCGGAGTTGCCTCTTCACTGTTGACGTTGATACTGGCAAATTGAAGAGGTTCTAGGGTGGGCAGGTAAGGTGGTGATATGATCCTTGACTAGTCTCTGAAAGCGCTTCATGATGACAGAATGAGTGCTACGGGATGATAGTTATTTAGTTCAGATACCTTTTGCTTTCTTGGGAACAAGAATAATGGTGGCCATCTTGAAGCATGTGGGGACAGCAGACTGAGATGGGGATTGACTGAATAAGTCCGTAAACACACCAGCTAGATGGTTTGCGCATGCTCCGAGTACTCGGCTAGGGATGCCGTCTGGGCCGGCATCCTTGCGAGGGTTAACACGTTTTAAATGTTTTAATCACATCGTCCACGGAGAAGGAGAGCCCACAGTCTTTGGTAGCGGTACGTGTCTGTGGCACTGTATTGTCTTCAAAGCGCGCAAAGACATTGTTTAATTTGTCTGGCAGCAAGACTTCGATGTCTGCGACAGGGCTGGTATTCTTTTTGTAGTCCTTGATTGTCTGTAGGCCCTGCCACATACGTCTGGTGTTTGAGCCGTTGAATTGCGACGCCACTTTGTCTCTATACCGCTAGGCAGGTAGCCTAGTGGTTAGTGTTGGGCCACTAACTGAAAGGTTGCTAGATCTAATCCCCAAGCTGCCCCTGAACAAGACAGTTAGCCTACCGGGGAACAGTGGGTTATCATTGTAAGTAAGAATTTGTACTTAACCTTTCTAGCGCAGGGCTTCCGCTAGCGGAACACCTCGACAACATTCCGCTGAAAAGGCAGTGTGTGAAATTCAAAAATATTTTTTACAAATATGTAACTTTCACAAATTAACAAGTCCAATACAGCAAATTAAATAAACATCTTTTTAATCTACCCATCGTGTCCGATTTCAAAAATGCTTTACAGCGAAAGCACAACATGTGATTGTTAGGTCATAGCCAAGTCAAAAGAACAGCCACTTTTCCAGTGAAAGATTGGAGTAAAAGCAGAAATATAGATAAAATTAATCACTAACCTTTGATCTTCATCATATGACACTCATAGGACATCATGTTACACAAAACATGTATGTTTTGTTCGATAATGTGCATATTTATATCCAAAAATCTGTTTACATTGGCACCTTACGTGCAGTAATGTTTTGATTCCAAAACATCCAGTGATTTTGCAGAAATACTAAAAATAAACATTGATAGAAGATACTAGTGTTATTCACAGAATTAAAGATATGCTTCTCCTTAATGCAACCACTGTCAGATTTAAAAAAAATTTACGGAAAAAGCATAATCTGAGAACTGCGCTCAGAACCCAAAACAGCCAGAGGAATAGCCGCCATTTTGGAATCAACAAAGTTAGAAATAACACCATAAATATTCACTTATCTTTGATCTTCATCAGAAGGCACTCCCAGGAATCCCAGTTTGACAATAAATGACTGATTTTGTTCCATTTATGTCCAAATAGCCACTTGTTAGCGTGTTCAGCCCAGTAATCCATCTTCATGAGGCGCAGGCACTTCGTCCAGACAAAACTCAAAGTTCCGTTACAGTCCATTAGTCCTTTAGAAACATGTCAAACCATGTATGGAATCAATCGTTAGGATGTTTTTAACATATAACATCAATAATGTTCCAACCGGAGAATTCCTTTTGTCTTCAGAAAAGGCACTGGAACCAGAGGTAACTCTGTCGGGAGCGCGCGTCATGAGACCGAGGCTCTCTGCCAGACCACTGACTCAAACAGGTCTCATGAGCCCCTCCTTAAATGTAGAATCCTCATTCAAATTTCAAAAGACAGTTGACATCTCGTGGAAGCCCTAGGAAGTGCAACCTCATCCATATCCTACTGTGTATTCGGTAGGCCAAGCTTTGAAAAACTACAAACCTCAGATGTCTCACTTCCTGGTTGGATTTTTCTCAGGTTTGCCTGCCATGAGTTCACAGACATCATTCAAACAGTTTTAGAAATGTCAGTGTTTTCTATCCAATACTAATAATAATATGCATATATTAGCATCTGGGACAGAGTAGAAGGCAGTTCACTATGGCACGCTATTCATCCAAAAGTGAAAATGCTGCCCCCTATCCCAAAAAGGTTAATTGACTTGCCTGGTGCATTTTTTATATATATATATATATATATATATATATATAGATATATATATATATATATATATATATATAGATATATATAGATATATATATATAGATATATATATATATATATATATATATATATATATATATATATAGATATAAACACTAAAATATATAATTTTTCTATACTGACGCTTGTTTGATTGCCATTGCGGAGGGAATAACTACAATGTTTGTATTGGGCCATATTCCCAGTTGCCCTGCCATGATTAAATGCGGTGGTACGTGCTTTCAGTTCTGAGCGAATGTTGCCGTCATTACACGGTTTCTGGTTAGGGAAGGTTTAAATAGTCACATTGTGTACAACATCACATATACACTTCATTATAAACTCGCTCACTGAGTCAGCATATGTCACTGTTATCTGAGGATACTTGGAACTAATCCCAGTCCACGTGATCGACGCAATCTTGAAGCGTGGAATCCGATTGGTCTTACCAGTGTTGGATAGACCGAAGCATGGGTGCTTCCTGTTCTAAACTCAGCAAAAAAAGAAACATCCACTTTTCAGGATCCTGTCTTTCAAAGATAATTAATAAAAATCAAAATAACTACATCTTCATTGTAAAGGGTTAAACACTGTTTCCCAATCTTGTTTAATTAACCATAAGCAATTAATGAACATTCACCTGTGGAATGGTCATTTAAGACACTAACAGCTTACAGATGGTAGGCAATTAAGGTCACAGTTATGAAAACTAGGACACTAAAGAGGCCTTTCTACAGACTCTGTAAAAACACCAAAAGAAAGATGCCCAGGGTCCCTGCTCATCTGCGTGAACATGCCTTAGGCATGCTGCAAGGAGGCATGAGGACTGCAGATGTGACCAGGGCAATACATTGCAATGTCTGTACTGAGACGCCTAGGCAGCGCTACAGGGAGACTGGACGGACAGGTGATCGTCCTCGCAGTGGCAGACCACGTCTCGGACCTGTTGGATCGGAGGGTGAGGGACATTCCCCCCAGAGATGTTTGGGAACTTGCAGGTACCTTGGTGGAAGAGTGGGGTAACATCTCACTGTAAGAACTGGCAAATCTGGTGCAGTCCTTGAGGAGGATATGCACTGCAGTACTTAACCTGTTGGTGTTAGGGGGCAGTATTTTCATTTTTGGAGAAAAAAAAATCCCGTTTTAAACGGGATATTTTGTCAGACCAAGATACTAGAATATGCATATAATTGACAGCTTAGGATAGAAAACACTCTAACGTTTCCAAAACTGTAAAGATATTGTCTGTGAGTATAACAGAACTGATGTTGCAGGCGAAAGCCTGAGAAAAATCCAATCCGGAAGTGCCCCAGGTTTTGAAAGCGCTGCATTCCAATTACTCCCTATATGGCTGTGAATGTACCATCAATGAGCTTACGCTTTCTACGTTTTCCCCAAGGTGTCTACAGCATTGTGACGTAGTGGTCACATGGTGGCTCCGAGAGAGATTCTCGCGTAAAGTGCAGAGGTAGCCATTACTCCAATCGGTCCTAGAGAAAAAAGGAATTGTCCCGACGGATATATTATCGAATAGATATTAGAAAAACACCTTGAGGATGGATTCTAAACAACGTTTGCCATGTTTCTGTCGATTATTATGGAGCTAATTTGGAAAAAAAATTGGCGTTGTGGTGACTGCAATTTCCGGGTGATTTCTCAGCCAAACGTGAAGAACAAACGGAGCTGTTTCGCCTTCAAAAATGAACTTTGGCTATCTACCTGGGAGTCTCGTGATTGATAACATCCGAAGCTCATCAAAGGTAAACGATTTAATTTGATTGCTTTTCTGATTTCCGTGACAAGGTTGTTTGCTGCTAGCAAGGCATAATGCTATGCTAGGCTATTATAAACTTACACAAATGCTTGTCTAGCGTTGGCTGTAAAGCATATTTTGAAAATCTGAGATGACAGGGTGATTAACGAAAGGCTAAGCTGTGTTCCAATATATTTCACTTGTGATTTTCATGAATAGGAATATTTTCTAGGAAGATTTGTCTGTTGCGTTATGCTAATTAGTGTAAGATGATGAAAAACGGTCCTGTTCACTGGATGGGGTGTCACTAGAGGTTAATGCAGCTGGTGGCCACACCAGATACTGACTTACTTTTGATCCCCCCCCTTTTATTCAGGGACACATTATTCCATGTCTGTGGAACTTGTTCAGTTTGTCTCAGTTGTTGACTCTCTTATGTTTATACAAATATTTACACATGTTAAGTTTGCTGAAAATAAGCGCAGTTGACAGTGTCAGGACGTTTCTTTTTTTGCTGAGTTTGGTTTCTGCAACAAGAAGGAGCAACAAGATGGAGTCGTGGTCGGATTTTCCAAAAGGAGGCCGGGTGAGGGCCTTGTATGCGTCGTGAAATTTAGAGGAGCAGTGGTCGAGCATGTTACTCGCTCGTGTACTGCAATTGAAATGCTGATAGATTTTAAGTAGAGTTCTCAAATGAGCTTTTGTTAAAATTACCAGCTACAATAAATGCAGCCTCAGGATATATGGTTCCAGTTTACATACGGCCCAGTGACGTTCCTTGATGGCCGTCTTGGTTTCCGCTTGCGGGGGGATATACACGGCTGTGACCAATAACGAAGGAGAGTTCTCTTGGGAGATAATGCAGTCGTCATTTGACTGAGGATTTCTAGGTCAGGTGAACAAAACAACTTGTTCTTATATGATTTTACAATTACACCATGAGTCGTTAATCATGTAACATACCATACACTGTCCTTCTTTCCGGAGTGATGTTTATTCCTGTCAGCAGCATGCACTGAATATCCCGTTGGCTGTAATGACTCTGACACCATGTGTCAAGCTAGCCGTGTTTCGGTGAAACAGAGTATGTTTACAATCCCAGATATCTCTTTGGAAATCAACTCTTGCCCTTATTTCGTCGACTTTAACTAGGGACTGGACGTTAGCGAGTAATTTACTCTGAAGCGCTACGTGGTGTGCGTGCATCCGAAGCCTCACTAGGAGACCGCTCCGGCCCCTCTCCTCCGGCAGCGTTGTTTTGAGTCGGCCTCTGGAATAATTTCAAACGCTAGACGTTTTCATGAGAAGACCGATTTTCGGGATGTCTCATGGTCTGACAAACACCGCTCAGCATCTGCGGTGAAAGGTGTCAGAGCTAGAAGAGCAATATCGGTGGATTGAGAAACATATCTCTAGCTGAAATAAACAAATTTGTATTTTTTTATGTTAATTAGATTTCCACAGTGACGCTACCGTTGTAGGCCAAGGGTTAATTGCTGGATGTCTGCAGGTAAGAAGACTTAATTGCTGCTGTCTAATGACATAGACATGGGGTCAGTCTCATGGTACGCTATTCCCTACATAGTGCACTGCATTAGGCCAGAGCTCCCTATTCCCCATACCAGAGACACTGGTCAAAAGTAGTACGCTAATAGGGAATAGGGAGCTATTTTGGATGCAAGTCTGCAGTAGCCCAACCCCACCTATCAGATGCATTGAACTGGACAGAATTCATATGACTGACTTGTCTTCTTCATGGACATTTATGGTTGCCCAGGGATACAACTGTAATGACCCTATCCTTTTATATAATTGGTTCAAACTCCTGAATGTTAGAGGCAACAAGGCCTTTCCTACACACTCAGAGGACTGTTGAGTACAGTACATACAAGGATCATGGTTAGAGAGGGGGAGAGAGAATATGGGCACATGCTCCACACAATCCTTTGTTATAGAAATGTCTTAAAAGCTTCCCGCTCCCTTGGTTTTCTCTTTCCCTCCCCCTCTGTGGGCAGAGTAACTCCTGTGCCTTACAATAGTGCTGCTCTTCCATGGCTTCCACATGGTTGATCATGGCTTTGTGATCTTAACCGCTCTACTAAGCCATGTATCCCTCCAACTCAGAGCAGGCAAGCACCGGACACTATGGGCTGTAAAGAGTCCCATTCTTTGCCCAAGAACAGCGATGGGAAAGTAATAAAGAAACCCACCACTTCTTCTTGCGAGCGCTCTCACATTGCTTTTATTCTATTGTCTATTTATTGAATGTTTATCTCTTTCTGTAATGTCTTTCTCTGCCTGCCAGTCAGTGGCCTTGTCTTTTTTATAACTGTACTGAGCCTGGTCCTCCACCCTGTTTGTTTCTACTGAGGTTATCATTTCACAGGCCAGAGAGAGAAGCACTGTAACCCTGAGCCAGAACAAGCCCAAGTTGTGATATCATGCTCTATATACAGCAGCAGGCAGGCAGCGCAGAGCAACTCATAAAACATTGAGCCTATTCAGAGTTAAGGTCTACCACATAGAAGCCTTAATACGCCAATACCACACTTGGGTTCAAATAATACCATGTTATCTTTCAAATACTTTAGCTGCACGTCATTGAGCTTGCCTGGTGCAATGGAATAGTCCTAAAAGTGCAAATTCCACACAATTGGTAATCCAGGCAGTCAAGAAAACGAATACTAGCTACCTTTTTTAAAACCAGGTCTGCAGGGTATACTTACACACACAACCAGCATATATGATCAAAGACTTGACCTACATACAAATGGATATAAAATTCTAAAGGGAATAGAATTCTATATGTGACACAGTTCCTCAGAGTTCAGACATTGCTTAAAACATTTAATGATACAGGCTAGTGTTGAAATATTCAGCAGGTCTATACATCTTGTGATGTCAAGTGTACTTGAGAAACCTTGTTAGAGATGGTGTCCTGGCTGGCGAAGCAGAAAAGCTGGTTTTATAGCCTGGATTGATTGACCAGTTAGAAGATGGCTAAGTAGCCCATGGCTTGGTAATTATTGGCACAATCAAGACTGAGTGAGTGTATACTGAAATGTGTGCATGTCTTTGACTCTATGGGCTGTTGTAGGGTGTAAGACTAGGTAGTATGTAACAAGTTTCTCTGAGTTGGAAGGCTAATTTAGGATCCGGTCCCCCCCTGTCCATGTAATATTATTCATAAATGATCTAAAAGACCAAACTGATTCTATATCAGCAATCCTACTCTGAGATGCTTGAAACATGCAGTACCAGGTCTGTCGTGCTTTGCCTTGCTTCTAAATTAATTTCATAGTGAATTTAGGGGCGGCAGGTAGCCTAGTGGGTAGAGCATTGGGCCATAACTGAAAGGTTGCTAGATCGAATCGCCGAGCTGACAAGGTAAAAATCTGTTGTTCTGCCCTGAACAAGGCAGTTAATCCACTGTACCTAGGCAGTCATTGTAAATAAGAATTTGTTCTTAACTGACTTGTCTAGTTAATTCAAGGTTAAATCAAATAAATAGTGCAGTGTGAAAGCTGTGCAGCAGCGTGCCTGCTCTGGGGCGGGGCTCTTGAAGCAGGTGTGTGTGGTGCGGAGCTAGCTCAACCGGACGTGATGTGATCAACAAGCTGGCTGGCTGGCAACAGGCTTGCGCTGTATGAGCTAATGCAGCATCTCCTTGCTCTGTTTGTTGTATATTCTTCATGGAACCGCTCTCACTGTCCTGTCTCTGCCATTTGAATCGCAGCATTTCACCCTCTGCTGCATTCAGCCTATGTTTAGGGTTGTTATACGTTTTGTATAATTTGTCTACGCTCCCATTGGTGCAATAGCTGGTGAAATCCTTGTTAGAGGAGTTTCTCATGATCATGTCATTTTTTATAATTTTTTTTATAAAAGGGTGGGGTTGGGTATTGGCTGTCTAAGTAAGCAGTAATCTATTTGCCAACCACTGTTTTTAGATGGATAGTTGATATATGTGACATCAGTGTGTGTGTGTGTGTGTGTTGTTGAATTGGTAAACAACAGTTTGTAGATACAGCATGTACTCTGAGCGAGGATGTCTTTTGTTACCTCTGGCCATGGCGGCCCACTCACTGATACCAACCAACCACACACTGTTTCTTCTCACTGTGGGCTGGTAGCCATGGAGACCAGCGTGCTTGCGCTCTGTTAGTCCTCTTCCCATTTCTCTCTCCCACCCTCTCCCTTTTCTTTTTCCCTCTGTTTTCTCTTCTTCCTTTTTCTCTCCCTCTTTTGCCCCTTCTCTCTCTTGTCTGTTCTTGCCGCATAGTGAATTTGGTATATGTTTTTTAATATAATCCCCCCCCAGAGGTCGAGCCAGGGTGAGAAGGGAAAAGCTTGGATCTCAACAGTCCGACACTGCAGTACTTCAGCATCTTGATTTTTGACTGATGCCAATACAAGAATGCTTTTGTCCTTCCAGTCTCTGTTGCTCTTATTGATACATCTTGTTCCTAGCTGAGGTAGAATAATTAATTGGCCCCCATCTTCCCTTGTATGGAGGATGGGGGTCAGATATTTCACAGGATGTAAAAATGTGAAGCATCCGCTTGGCGTTTCCACTCACTACCAAATATGGTAGTGAGAGGAAGCCCATTGGCCAGGAGAAGATGTAACGAGATGCATTTTGGCTGATCATCTGTAAATGTTCTTACGGATGAAACATTTTGATCTCAATACAGTTTTCTGTTCCCAAAACTAGAATCCAGCGTGGACTTAAAAAAATAAATAAAAATAAGGCTTGTTTAAAGGAGTGCCATGACGAATTATTGCACATGGGCACTTCAGAGTAGGCGTTCCATAATGGAAATATGCAAATTAATGTTAGACCGTGCCAATAGCATTTCGCTAGCTCGTGCTTGGCTCTGCTCACCTTGCTTGCTCTGCCCACTATCACTAATTTGTTCCCATTTGAACTGACAGGCTGTGATCAATCGTGGCTTAGTTTTACCAATCCTTGGTGGTACTGTAAGGGTTTAATGAATCTGAAATGAGAAATGGGGTGATGTCTATCTCTCGCTTGGCTCTGGAAACCCTTGTGCAGGGTTTTGTGCTTTTCTGGAGGACAGAACAGGCTGTAGCTGGTTTGGGTTGTTCTTTTAATATATCTGTGTACATGACACCAAGGATCTTTTTGTTTTGCCCGTCTCAGCTGAGAGGCCCACAGTGTACCATTGTCTGCTGCGGCAAGCAGAACCAGAGTAAGACTGACTGTTCTGTTGCAGCCCAGGATAACACTAGTACATACGCACAACCAATATGCTTCAGGGGTTTCTGTCTCTGTCTGCTGGGCCTGGGTGGAGCTAGGGAAACACGGTACACACAGTCACAACACACACCCTTTTAACTCTTTTACACAACACACTAACCTCCTCACCAGACCTGCAGCAGGCTGTCACATGAGCGATAACCTCCTGCTGACCTTCAGTTGTAATCACACTGCTATTGTCATCTGGGAGTAGGCAGGGATACAGGAGGGGTGGAAGGGGAATAGGGGGAGGGCAGGGTGGTACATGGGGCACTGGGTGCAGTCAGGCTGAAAGGCCAGCTACATGCTGTCCTGACAGACTGTCAAACACACACACACACACACACACACAGACACCACTTTAAAGCCAGCCAGCCTCCGTGTGTCTGCCAAGCCCAACATCTTTTAAAAAAATTATTTATTGGTCAATTTTCTCACTCAGGTGAATAGCCTTGCCCAATGCCCCCACACACATCCAGACCATACAAAGCTGTGAGAGTAAGCCCTCCTTGAACTTTGACACCTATTATCGATCTATTGAACTTTACTACTTAAACTCACATTCTGTTCTCACTGTAAATTCATTCCGTTCAGACCAGGGTTTCCGTTAGCCAGTAATAGCTGGCGTTTGTCGGTTAATTGTCAGAGAATAAGAAAAGAAAAAACAACATTGCAAAATAATGCTTTTTTTTAGGCAATTAATTCATTAGGCTATTCACCAGTTGCGGTAAATACATTTGACTGGCCATGCTTATGTCTAAGTTACTTTGTATAATTTAATGGAATTAAATTGCTGTGTGTACTGTATATTTGTTTTAATCACATGCGTAGAGCGTACAGATACAGAGCCTTTGAATGGACAATCTGTCAGACAGACTGCAGTATCTTTCGCTGCTTTCGAGACAGCTGGGGACTCCGGAAAAATGAGGTCAAATCATGATGTCTGTGATCTTCAGGTCGGAAAGTCGGCGCTCTAGAAAGAAGCCGGAGTTCCCGAGTTGGATGACTGTTGAAAACAATTTTTCCCAGTCGGAGCTATGTTTAAACAAATTAATAATAATCATGTCTCGACTGCACAGAAGTCGGAAGTCTGATATTCTTGTGGTCCCAGTTGTTTTGTAAGAGATCAAAAGGCAATGGAAGGCAGGCTTCATCAGTGCATCACAACATTTTGCAATGAACTGGAGGCAGTATGCATTTAAAAAAAATACTTGTGTACAGTGTGTGGACACCCCTTCAAATGAGTAGATTCAGCTATTTCAGCCACACCCGTTGCTGACAGGTGTATAAAATCAAGCACACAGCAATGCACTCTCCGTAGACAAACATTGGCAGTAGAATGTCCTTATTGAAGAGCTCAGTGACTTTCAACGTGGCACCGTTATAGGATTCCGACAAGTCAGTTTGTTCATCTTCTGCCATGCGAAAGCTTCCCTTGTCAACTGAAAAAAAGGTGTTATTGTGAAGTGGAAACATCTAGGAGCAACAACGGCTTAGCCACGAAGTGGTAGGCCACACAAGCTCACAAAACGGGACTGCCGATTGCTGAGGTGAGTAGCACTTAAAAATCGTCTGTCCTCTGCAACACTCACTACTGAGTTCCAAACTGCCTCTGGAAGCAACGTCAGCACAAGAACTGTTCGTCGGTAGCTTCATGAAATGGGTTTCCGTGGCCCAGAAGCCTCACAGAAGCCTTAGATCACCATGTGCAATGCAAAGCGTCAGCAGGTGTGGTGTAAAGCTCGTTGACATTGGAGTAGTGGAAACCCGTTCTCTGGAGTGATTAATGGCACTTGACTATCTGGTAGTCCGACAGACGAATCTGGGTTTGGGGGGTGCCAGGAGAACGCTACCTGCCCTAATGCATAGTGGAGCTGTTTTTAATGGTTCGGGCTACGCCCCTTAGTCCCAGTGAAGGGAATTCTTAACACTACAACCTAGTGACATTCTAGACGATTCTGTGCTTCAAACTTTGTGACATGGGAAAAGCCCATTCCTGTTTCAGCATGACAATGCCCTGTCTACAGTGAGGTCCCTACATAAATGGTTTGTCGAGATCAATGTGGAAGAGCTTGACTGATCTGCACAGACCCCAACCTCATTGAACACCTTTGGGATGAATTAGAATGCTGACTGCAAGATAGGCCTAATCGCCCAACATCAGTGCCTGACCTCACTAGTGCTCTTGTGGCTGAATGGAAGCAAGTCCCCGCAGCAATGTTCCAACATCTAGTGGAAAGCCTGCCCGCAGGGGAGGCTGTTATAGCAGCAAACGGGGGACCAACTCCATATTAATGCCCATGATTTTGAATGAGGTGTTCGACTAGCAGGTGTCCAAATACCTTTGGTAATGTAGTGTATATGTAATTATTTGAAACCTGAATGTTTTAATACATATTGAGGCATGTCTTACCTTGCTTCAAAGCAGCCTATTAGCGCTCCCTTTTTACTTCTTCAATGGATATTTTCATATCGGTCACATGAAACCGCTTGCATGTGCCGTGCACTTTGACAACTGTTTTCCCACTAATTGCATTATGAAACAAACCATTTGTGTGTGGCCTTCAGCCTTGTGCACGTCGCACCCAATGCATGTCAATAAATTGAAAATGTTGCCGGTCTAATGTCCTGCTCCACATTTCCTTAACGGAAACCCTGGTTCAGACAACCGTTTCAGCTGAACGACTTTTAGCACTGAAATAACCTAGCCCTGGGTGGGTAAATTTAGCCTCAGCCGTGGCTTTAGTTCCAGGTTGCACCCACAGGTCAGTTACGTGTGTGTATTGGCCCAACCCTGAACAGAGGGAAATGACTGCCTGACTCCTCTCTGTCTGATTTATCTCCTGGTTTATCTCATACCGCTAGCTCACCTTTCATTTGTCTCGTCTAATATAAATAATTTTTATAGAATAGCTGGGTCTGAACTATGCAGCTGTTTCTGTGGTGTACAGTAGGCTACTTTTAATTTTCTCTCTACTCTGTGGGGAGTGATTCCTCCATTATTTGCCCAGAGCAACAAGATCTCATTATCGACAGCAGACATGTGCTATCTGTGCCAAATTGGTCTGTGCGTGTGATTTTTCTATAATGCATGTCAAACAAAAGACCAATGCAATTTACATGTTACTCAGACATGCTTATTTAATTTATTTTTACCTGTAGTCACATCCCTGACTCTAAATGAAGTCTGTCTCGTCTTCTAATCTCTACTGCTTTTAACAAGTTAACTAATTGCTGTTTTGTCCTATTGCAGAAATCGAGCGATAGCTGATTATCTTCGTTCCAATGGATATGAAGAGGCTTATTCAACTTTCAAGAAGGAGGCAGAATTAGACATGGTGAGTAATGATGGAACACATTACACACACACACACACACACTATCAATCAAGCCTATTTACCCAAACAATACGGCTTTGACTTCCACTTTATTCCCCCTTTTAATTGACGCAGACGTGTGACTGAATCCATATGAGCCCGATTAAGGTGCTTTAGAGCCATGATTATAGGTAGTCTCGCGCGCGCACACACGCGACACTGCAGTCAGGGTTGTGGAACAGAAGCTGAAGATAACCTCTCTCCCTGTCTTCCCAGCTGTGCTCTATCAGAGCTAATGTAACTGCAGGTAGTTAGCAGCTAAAGCCCCGAATGAAAGAGCCCTTTGAATTTATGCAATGAACAATCTCTCCTCAAACAAGACAAAACAAGGAGCAAAGATGACGTGTGGCAGGTTAACATGTAAATGCTCCCTCTGCCTCTTTCTCCCAGTCTTTGTCATTACCTCTCTATTTGTATAGCACAGATGGGAGAGGTGTTCACTCCTTCCTTCTCCCTTGTTAGTGGAAACAGCCTGAATAATATATGATTACTATGGACAGAGAAGCTCTCTGATGCGTCTGACACCACACGCACGCACTTTGGAAGGATTGTGTTAAAAGCCTGCCCTAATGATGCTGGCAATTCCATTAACAGCCTTCCATTGCCTTAATCTAGTCTATTCATTATCTGTTAAATGAGGAGGCTATGCCAATGGAGAATGAAGGCATTTCCCCTAATGCTACATTTACACAGCCTTTGTCTCGAGTTTCTTTTAAGACCTAAAATAATGTAATGCGGTATCTAGGTGAGCAGAGTGGTGTTGAAGATGGCATACTAAACAGCATGCCACACCTTGCGTCTGGCACGGCCCGCACGCACGTGCGCACACATACACCCTGCTGATAGACTGGCAGACCACAGTGATAAGTGTGTGTGTGTGTGTGTGTGTGTGTGTGTGGCACTGACTGACTTTGTGTTAAGCCATCGGCAGATGGCAGATCACATTTCTCTCTCCTCCCTCTCTTCACAGGCACAGTGCCACGACTCCTTTCATCCCTCCATCCCCATCACCTCTCCTCCTCCCCCCTTATCACTCCAAGCGCTGAGCGAGGCAGCAACTGTTCTCTTGTACACCTCTGCTATTTCTTCCAAGGAGCAGCAGCAGCTCAGCTTCAGTACACACACCTGTCCTCTGTGCCTGCAGCACTACTTCACACATTCACATTTTCTCTCTTCTCCTAAGAGGGGAAAGAAATGGGTTAAATCTACCACAAAGCAACAAAATAATTCCCTCACTGAAACTGGCTAGCCTGTCAATCAGATTTTTGTATGGTTTGTTTGATAGCTGAGCTGAAGCTGGTGACCTGGTATAGTACTTTACTGAATCACCAGAGAAGAGGGTTTGTACAACCCCTATCCCAAAGCACCTATCTCCCTCTTGGCTCTTTCATCGTCTCCCATTCGTAACACCACGTGAAGAGACAATGGAAATATGTACCAACTCTACTCAAACACCAGCCCTTACCCCTTTGAGTTTTTAGAGTGTAATAGCCACAGATGTAATTACAGGGTACAGTGAAATATGACCCTGATCACAATAGTCTTGATCACTGTGACTGCATCTATTTAGCATGCTATGGAGGCAGAGGCAAGTGTGGGGCTCAGCTGCAGGTGACTTAACTCGACCTCACCCTGGCCCGTTGGCACCCCCAACTTAAACAAGAGCTGGGGGGCTCTATGTCTCACGTCTCCACACATACCAACCACTTCTTTGTCCTTTTCTGCCATCCCTGAATAAAACATGTAGGCTAGTTTTTAGGCAACATGATAGTCTTGATCTTGGCTAGTACCCATAACAGGTTTCACTTAAGTTCGCCTTACTCCATACCCTAGCCATTCTGTAAACACGTACCAGAAGTCCCTCCTTTGCCCTTTAGAAAAATGGCCTCCACACCCCTGTTGCTAGTTTTTTTTTCTACAGGTGGAAGCTGCTCTCTGCCAGGCTCCCTGAAGTTAATTTTCCTCCCCAGTGTACGGTTTGTGAGGGCATAAACCCTTGTCTGCAGGAGATTAGCTTGTGTGAGGGGGATTAAGAATGTGTTTGTCTCTAAGTATGTCTCCGTGTGTATGTGTTTACAATTAGCCTCAAGGCTGACTATGTTTGGCTGTAGGGATGTAAATCCCATTCCTTATTACTGCGCTCTCGCTCGCGCACACTACTGTTCCCGAAGACTCTGTCTGCAATCTCAGCTGCCCCCCCCCCCCCATGCAGACCCATAGGCCCCACTGATTAGGCCTAAGCTAAGTTCTGTGCTAGATTGTGTGTTTCTGTGTGCGTGCAGTGTCCTTTTCCAAAAAATTATTATTATTTTTTTTCCCAACCAGAATGAAGAATTGGATAAGAAGTACGCTGGCCTTTTGGAAAAGAAATGGACCTCAGTCATCAGATTACAAAAGAAGGTTTGTTTTGTTTCAGGTGATGCTTTTGTAGCTGGGGATTGTGTCTCCTAGTCTTGGCCCATGACTGCGGCGGACTGTCATCTGAGCCGATACTCACTATACACAGCGTATTAAAAAGGTTACACAACAAAGAATTTAATGTGTTAACCTAATGCCCTTAAGATATGAGATTGTTTGATATGGGTGGCTTTGATGTGCTTACTTAGCAGTACACGGAAGAAGCCAGCAGAGATTTCCATGTATCATCAGCATTAGCAAGCTTATATTAGACGTTTTTGCTTGCTTTTACAGATTATACACGTACTGTATTCCAAAATGGAGGTTTTCCAAGCGTCTCAAAGTGCTTTACGTTGTAAGGGCTAAACTCACCTCATCCACCACCAATATGTATTTCCCACCAGATGAAGCGCGGCAGCTATTTTGTGCCAGAAATGTCTAATTTCCTTCTTTGTTACCGCATATCCTATTGTGACGGTATTACAATGTTGTCTACATATGCCCCCTAACCCCCAAGGTGATGGAGCTGGAGTCAAAGCTGAATGAGGCCAAGGAGGAGATAACCTTGGGTGGGCCCATAGCCCAGAAGCGTGACCCCAAAGAGTGGATACCTCGCCCGCCGGAGAAGTACGCGCTGAGCGGCCATCGTTCCCCCGTCACACGTGTCATCTTCCACCCAGTCTTCAGTGTCATGGTGTCTGCCTCCGAGGACGCCACAATAAAGGTCAGTAGAATATAAGAACCATCATAAACAACAAGTATTTACTCTGTCTGTTATTCTCCAGGGAAACAATTAAACAATGTACAAACAACGTGATGCACTTAAATGGGATGCAAGCAAACCGCCCCAAACAACTTCCCCAACACTGTGCTGGCAAGTTATTTTATCCACTTGTATGGGAGTTGACTGTATATGTATAACTGCAACCAATAAGGCCTGGGTTTGAGTACCTTTTCAGTGAAGGTCAACTGCAGAGCTGTGTACCAACCATTGAACTGCATCATCTTTAACCAATTCACGTCCTTGTACAATATAAAAACGTGCCACTGAACCAATTATATTTGGTGTAAAAGCATGAAATTGGGTGTCAACATATGTTGAGCAAAAATATAAACGGAACAGGTAAAGTGCTGGTCCCATGTTTCATGAGCTGAAATAAAAGATCTTGGAATTGTTCCATGCTCACAAAAAGCTTTTTCTCTCATTCTGTGCACAAATTTGTTAACATCTCTGTTAGTGAGCATTTTCCTTTGCCAAGGTAATCCATACACCTGATAGGTGTGGCATATGAAGAAGCTGATTAAACAGCATGATCATTACACAGATGCACCTTGTGCTGGGGACAATAAAAGGCCACTCTAAAATGTGCAATGTCACAGGTCGCAATTGCCAGGTCGCAATTGTAAATGAGAACTTGTTCTCAACTTGCCTACCTGGTTAAATAAAGGTGAAATAAATAAAAAAATAAAGATGTTTTAAGGGAGTGTGCAATTGGCATGCTGACTGCAACCATGTCTACCAGAGTTTGCCAGATAATGTAATGTTCATTTATCTACCATAAGCTGCCTCCAACATCGATTTTGAGAATTTGGCAGTACGTCCAAACGGCCTCGCGACCGCAAACCACGTTTAACTACTCCAGCACTTCCACATCCTTCTTCTTTATCTGTGGAATAGCCTTAAACCAGCCAACCAGACAGCTGATGAAGCTGTGGGTTTGCACAACCCAAGAATTTCTGCACAAACTCCCAGAAACCGTCTCGGGAAGCTCATCTGCATGCTTGTCAGGGTTTTGACCTTGACTGCAATTTGGCGTTGTAACTGACTTCAGTGGGTTAATGCTCACGTTCGATGGCCACTGGCACGCTGGAGAAGTGTGCTTTTTAGGGATGAATCCCAGTATCAACTGTTGCGGGCAGATGGTGGTGTGTGGGCAAGCGATTTGCCAATGTCAACATTGTGAATAGAGTGCCCCATGCATGTGGGGTCATTGGATGGGCAGGCATAAGCTATGGACAACGAACACAATTGCATTTACCGATGGCAATTTGAATGCACAGAGATACCATGACGAAATCCTGAAGCCCATTCTCATGCTGTTAATATGCCGCCATCCCCTCATGTTTCAGCATGATAATGCACAGTCCCATGTCACAAGGATCTGTACACAATTCCTGCAAGCTGAAAATGTCACCAGACGTGTCATGCATTGAGCATGTTTGCGATTCTCTGGATTGACGTGTATGACGGCGTGTTCCAGTTCCCGGCAATATCCAGCAACTTCACACAGCCATTGAGGAGTGGAACAACATTCCACGGGCCACAATCAACAGCCTGATAAACGCTATCCAAAGGGGATGTGTCACGTTGCATTAGGCAAATGGTAGTCCCACCAAATACTGACTGGTTTTCAGATCCACAAAAAAAAAAAAGATATGTGACCAACAGATTCATATCTGTATTACTGGTCATGTGAAACCCATAGATTATAGCCTACTGAATTTATTTAAATTGACAGATTTTCATTCTGAACTGTAACTTAGTAAATTGTTACATTTATATTTTTGTTCAGTGTAGTTGGTGCAAGTTTGGGTTTATTTTATTTTTACAGGGGCAGTGCACATTAATCAACGTTTCAGTAAAAGTGTCGGTTTTAGCCAGCCGGCTAATTTTCAACCGCAGTCCCTGGGCAGGTTATTAAAAACAATTACAATATAGACAATCATTGAGCACATGCAGAGCAACAGGACAAGCAAGACATAGGACAAGCAAGACGTAGCATACAGACAGAGCAACATAGGACAAGCAAGACGTAGAACAAAAAGCAGCAAGACAAAATTCATAAAAGCAACTGTTTCCACACCTCACAAGCTACAGACAACATGGAAAGTGGCAATACACAGCTAGGGATCATGATCAGAAATCTGATTGACCTTTAGCCATGTATTCATACATTTTGTGAAAGTGTGATAGGTGGTGCAGTTGTGTGTCTGATGGCAGTGTATTCCAGATATGGGAAGCTCTCACAGAGAAAGCGGATTTACTAAAGGTGTTTATCCTTAAGGGAACTAACTATACAGTCACCTCTCATGGCAGACCTTGTGGATCTGCTGCCATACGTTTGGGTTTTCTGTTTAACAAAAATACTGAGTGGACGGGGAGCCAGGCCATTTAGGATCTTGAATCTTGAGCATTGCACAAGATTTTCCCAACTCAGGAGTAGAGGTCGACCGATTATGATTTTTCAACAACGATACCGATTATTGGAGGACCATAAAAGCCGATACCGATTAATCAGCCTTTTATTTTAATTTTATATTTTTAATTTATTTTTAAATGTATTTATTTGTAATAATGACAATTACAACAATACTGAATGAACACTTATTTTAACTTAATATAATACATCAATAAAATCAATTTAGCCTCAAGTAAATAATGAAACATGTTCAATTTGGTTTAAATAATGCAAAAACAAAGTGTTGGAGATTAAAGTAAAAGTGCAATATGTTCCATGTAAAATATGTGCCATGTAAGAAAGCTAATGGTTCAGTTCCTTGCTCAGAACATGAGAACATATGAAAGCTTGTGGTTCCTTTTTAACATGAGTCTTCAATATTCCCAGGTAAGAAGTTTTAGGTTGTGGTTATTCTAGGAATTATAGGACTATTTCCCTCTATACCATTTGTATTTCATTAACCTTTGACTATTGGATGTTCTTATAGGCACTTTAGTATTGCCAGTGTAACAGTATAGCTTCCGTCCCTCTCCTCGCTCTTCTCTGGGCTCGAACCAGCAACACAATGACAATTAGCGTGCGCTAACTAGCTAGCCATTTCACTTCGGTTCCACAAGCCTAGTCTCGGGAGTTGATAGACTTGAAGTCATAAACAGCGCAATGCTTGACGCACAACGAAGAGCTGCTGGTTAAAATGCACGAAAGTGCTGTTTGAATGAATGTTTGAGCGGTGGTAGGCAGAAGCAGGCGCATAATCAGATACTTGTATGCTCAATCATCTAGTAATATCATCAACCATGTGTAGTTAACTAGTGATTATGATTGTTTTTTATAAGATAAGTTTAATGCTAGCTAGCAACTTACCATGGCTTACTGCATTCGTAACAGGCAGCCTCCTTGTGGAGTGCAACGAGAGAGGGGCAGGTCGTTATTGTGTTGAACTAGTTAGGGTTGCAAGATTGGATCCCCCGAGCTGACAAATTTGTCGTTCTGCCCCTGAACAAGGCAGTTAACCCACTGTTCCTAGACCATCATTGAAAATAAGAATGTGTTCTTAACTGACTTGCCAAGTTAAATAAAGGTGAATTTTTTTATTTTTTTATTAATCGGCCAATCCGATTAATCGGTCGACCTCTACTCAGGAGCTCATGCTTTCTGAGGATGTAACAGTGATGATGGCTATTGGCTTCCTATCAAGCACTTTGAGAGCCTGTTTGTAGACAGACTGAATAGGTTTTAATGTTGTACAGCCAGCTTGGGGCCCAACTAGTAAAGCCGTATGTTAAGTGGGGGAGTATCATAGATTTGAAGAACAGTTTTGCTACCTCTGTAGTACAACAATTTCGTGTAAATCGGAAATTAGCTAGGTTGAATTAGGTCTTTTTTTTGTTGCCTTTTTCACATGCTTTTTAAAAGAGGTTGGAATCAAGTATGATGCCAAGGTACTTAAAATCAGATACCACCTGGAGCTTCTCACTTGACACACAGACATATGGCTCAGTAGCATCTGTTGCCCTCTTTGTGAAGAACATGCAAACAGTTCTTTTCACATTGAGATGCAAACACGAGTCACTGAGCCACTTTGTAACCTGGACCATTACAGTAGTGAGTTATTGTGCAGCTTGTTGTTTGCTCTTTGCATGCACATATCACTATCATCTGCATACATTTGAACTTCAGACCCAGTACAGACAGAAGGCAGATCATTAATGTACAGGCTGAACAGGAGGGGCCCCAGTATTGACCCTTGGGGTACGCCCACATCCATAGCTAAGAGTGTACTTAGGCCACATAGATAATGACAATATTACAATATCGATCATTGTCAATCTAATTTGGGGTTTTGAGAATGTTGAGACACTAAATTACTATTTTGAGTTACATTTCAGAATTAAATAGTTTAAAAGCATATAGTATTACTTGACCTGTTCTTAACCCAAATATGCCAAATACAGTGCATTCAGGAAAGTATAAGTAACAACCTTAAAAAAAATTAAAATGTAAATTACATTTGTCATAAATCTACACACAATACCCCATAGTGACAAAGCAAAAACAGTTTTTAGAAATGTTTGCGAATTAAACATTTAAAAATAACACATGTATTCAGACCCTTTACTCAACTTTCTTGAAGCACCTTTGGCAGCAATTACAGCCATGAGTCGTCTTGGGGATGACGCTACAAGCTTGGCACACCTGTATTCGGGGAGTTTCTCACATTCTTCTCTGCAGATCCTCTCAAGCTCTGTCAGGTTGGATGGGGAGCGTTGCTGCTCAGATATTTTCAGGTCTCCAGAGATGTTTGATCAAATTCAAGTATGGGCTTTGGCTGGGCCACTCAAGGACATTCAGAGACTTGTACTGAAGCCACTCCTGCATTGCATTGGCTGTGTGCTTAGGGTCTTTGTCTTGTTGCGAGGTGCACCTTTACCCCAGTCTGAGGTCCTGAGCACTCTGGAGCAGGTTTTAATGAAGGATATCTCTGTACCTTGCTCTGTTCATCTTTCACTTGATCCTGGTCTACCAGTCCTTGCCACTGAAAAACATCCCCACAGCATGATGCTTTACCGTTGGGATGGTGCCAGGTTTCCTCCAGATGTGACGCTTGGCATTCATGCCAGAGGTTCAATCTTGCTTTCATCAAACCAGATAATCTTGTTTCTCATGGTCAGTCCTTTAAGTGCCTTTTGGCAAACTCCAAGTTGGCTGTCATGCCTTTTTACTGAGGAGTGGCTTCCATCTTGCCACTCTACCATAAAGGCCTGCTTTTGGTAGAGTGCTGCAGAGACTGTTGTTCTCCCATCTCTGCAGAGGAACTCTGGAGTGACCATTGGGTTCTTGATCACCTCCCTGACCAAGGCCTTCCTCCCCTGATTGCTCAGTTTGGCCGGGCGGCCAGCTCTAGGAAGTCTTGGTGGTTCCAAACTTCTTCCATTAAGAATGATGACCACTGTTCTTGGGGACCTTCAATGCTGCTGAAATATTTTGAAAGATGGAGTACGCTGTAGCAGGCCTCATTCTCTATTGACTTGCATTGGATTTGCTTAGCTGTATAATATGCTCTAGGCATGTGTGGATTTCTTTTAGATATTTTTTTACGAAACGCAGAGGAGAGATGCTCATAAAACAATAGTGTTTTGCTTTTAGCTGCGTTCCCAAAGCGATGAGCTCTGCTTCCTTGTTGTTCATTCAGCCTGTGTGCCAGCCTGGCACCGCATCAGCACTACCTAATACCTACCACACTTGCCCGCGCGCTTTCTCTCGCTTGCGCTCTCCTTTTATCAGGACACGCCCTACAGCAACCCCCCTATCGATTTGACATCCATAAATTGCTATTTTTAAGTGCATTAGTACAGGCAGTATAATAATGACCCTGGTTCGTCTGCCATGCTGTTTTTACAGCGTCTGGTCTGCTGCGCTACCTCTGTGCCCAAATGAGTATAAATATTTGTGCTGTATCTTTTATTCATGTGGAATCAGTCGCCTGTTCTCTATTTTGCCACCCTCCCTCCAGGGGCCTTCACCACCACCTCCCTCCTACCTTTACTCCTGTTATTTCATCTTTCGCTTGCGTGCTGGCCCCCCTGCCACGACCACCATCCAGCCATCCCAGAGCAGGCACAGTCAGGCTCCAAATCTCCCAATCTGCCCTCTTATGCTGCTTCTTCTTTCCTAGCCTGGCTTGCTTCACTCCGTGCCCTACTTTCCCTCCAGACCTTGCTGTTAAATCTTTAACTGGGGAGCTGAACGTAAGAGCTCTGCACACTGACATTCTCTCTTTGACATTCTAGTAAGGCTGTTGGTTTGCCTGCAGTCTGAAACTAGTCTCTCTTTCTCCTCTTTTGCTATGCAGGGAGTAATTGTCAGAGCTTTGATGCTCTGCTTGCCCTCACTCCTTCCCCCTCTGGTCCTCTGCTAACGTAGCAAATCTATGCAATCCATTTTTTATATATATATATATATATATATATTTTTTTTTACATATTACCGTCCTTGAGCGCGCCACCTTGGCAGTATGTAAATCAGCAGGTTTTGTGAGCCTTCTCTACTTCCTTTGCTCTGTGTGTCTCGCATTCCCTTTCTCTGAATTGGTGATAAGAAGCCCTGTCCCTCACACTAAACTAGGCCAAACAGCTTGAGGTTGAGTGTCAGGTTAACTGCTGCGCCTTCAGCGCAGACTGGACCACATTATTTTAAAGTGACTATTTTAGTGTCCTCTCAAGTAGGCCTATATTAATTACTGGTTTGATCTTTAAATTGAATGTAGCTTATTTTTAGTTGTTCAATGGAAAGAGTTAACGTTAGTCTCGCTCTCTTAGAGCCACATCGTTGCGAGTGGCGTACATTAATTTTATAGTTTCTCATGCTGTTGTCAGTACATAAACACAGTTTATTTTCAGGTTAGCCTCCCTTGACCTCTGACCTAATGACATTGTGCAGTTGCATCTATACTGCAGCTTACTGAGCTAACAGGATACGTTGGTCTGCAGAAGAAAATACCATAAAAGCTGTAATAAATTGCACCACTATGTTTCACTAGCCCGCCATTAGCATAGGTAACAAGCTCAGCACTGATGGGTTTGGTGGCAGAAGCACAAGCTCCACAGACTAAGTGATGGTCTTGGTGGTACTGGCAGACTTAACAACACGCCATACTGGGATGGATTTTGTGGTAGACTAGACTCAAAACGGGCGGGGGTGGGTGGAGAAAGCCCAAATGAGGCAGGAGTCCACCCCCCCCCCCCCCCATGCTCAGTGATGGAGGAAAAGCTTATCCCCACAGTGCCTGCCTGTCTGGAAACGCAGGGTAATGTGATACCCATCATGTTTTAGATGCAGCCAAACTAGTGTTTGTTGTTGACCCTGCTATTTAAGACCCAAATCCCACAGTCAATATCAACACAATCACAATAGACATTTATTCAACCACCCTAGGCTTATTCCTTTCTCTCACTATCCCAATATGGGGATATTTGAATTTATACGCTTCACAGACAAATGTATTCTTCTAGAAACAGTAACTTAATCAGACAAAGGTTTTGAACGTTGAATATGTATGGGGTCGGTGTTTGCATGTCGAGACGCCGTCTGGCTTGTAGGCTCGTCATTCTGTGCTATTGGAGCTCTAGAGACGAACCTCAGACAGTGAACTGTGGGTATTTAATGTCTAGAGAAGTATTTCTGGCACCTCACCCAGGATGTATTGGTTCTCCTGTGATATGACATTAATATGATATTCTACTGCATTTTATGGATCTATCCTTATCTCTCTGTGCCAGTCACAGCCTGCCTCCTGTAAGCCTGTTTTGGCTGCTTGGTCGCTCGGGGAAGAGGCAGTGTCACGGTGCAGACTAGGCTAGACGAGACAGTGGTATTTGGGGTCTCTGTTGCAGTGTGAGGACTTCTAGATTTTGGAGAGCAGCTGAGGGGTGTTCTGTGCATGCGTTATGTTCACACAGCAGCTGAAATGGTGTGTTTTCTCTCCTTGCCAGGTGTGGGACTATGAGACAGGAGACTTTGAGCGGACGCTGAAGGGTCACACAGACTCTGTCCAGGACATATCCTTTGACCATACTGGCAAGCTGTTGGCCTCCTGCTCTGCAGACATGACCATCAAGCTGTGGGACTTCCAGGGCTTTGAGTGCATCAGAACCATGCATGGTGAGGGGACTGGAGGGACAGGAGTGGATGGGTGGGACTGTCTAGAGAGCTAATCGGTTGAAGGATATTATGTCTTAGACCATGAGGAGGACCAGGGATGGCGAGGTATGTGTGATTGTTTGGTTCAGGCAAAGCTTGGATGAGCAATTCCAGACGTGTATGTGTGAGCATGTGTTTGGATGGTGCGTTGGGACACAGGTGCTACCGATGCTGTTCATTATCACATATGATATGGCTCATCCTCACTTACGTTCATGGCAATCTGCTTCAATTAACAGATAACCCAGGGAAACACAGGAGCTTCACATCACAAACAAATTCTGTCACACAGGCTTTAATGTTAATGCCAAACTTAACATCCTCCCCAATCCAACTCCTACAGGCGGTGGGGACTTTCTCTCTCACTCTTGCACTCACTCACACTCACTCACACACCCTCAAGACGAGGTGCTATTTCTCATATCATCAGCACTCTTAATGTACCAGTCCTTAGGCAGTGTCACTGCCCCTCCCCTCTTTTAATCCTAATTGCTGGATAATTCCAAGCGGCACATTTTGCGTGTGCCTTCAGGCCCCCCTGAAACAGATAACAGCCCTTTTGAGCCTTCGACCACCCATTACTATAACAGCCATTGCGCACTGTGGGTCACCCACCCCACCCACACACTACCCCTCCCCACCACATATATTTAAGCTTGCCTTTTTAGAGCCTCCTTAGTTTCCTCATCTTTTTAGCAGATTAAAGATGGTTTCCGCCTTGGTCTCTAGGTAATTAACTGCCTCTTCTCCAGGAACAAAGACACCCTGGACATAATTGGCCATCTCACTATTCATGTTAATTGGCTAATTTGAACAAAACCGATTTTTATGGCACGTTTTAGTTCCGGTGACATGATGGGGAGGACTTCTTGTCAAAATGGGTGGCATTCAGAAATGGCAAGGCTTGAGCAGGAAAAGCTGGCTAACAATGCATTTAGCCCAACTGGCCTCTGTCTAAAGTACAGTACTTGGACATTTAACCAATAGTTATTTGTCAGTGGTTGTTTTGGAAAGGGAATACCTCGTCAGTTACACAACTGAATGCATTTAATTGAAATGTGTCTTCCACATTTAACTCAACCCCTCTGAATCAGAGATGCAGGGGGGCTGCCTTAAATCGATGTCCACATCGGCCCCCGGAGGGTAAAAGTTGTTGTTGGTAGAATGACAGATTTTGTCCAACTTGCAAGCCCGGGGATTTGAGCCAGCAACCTTTCGGTTACTGCCTCAGTACTCTCAACCGCTAGGCTACCTATGGCCCAGTGAAGGTCTCATTGCGTTGTCTTTTGTTTTCCAGGACACGATCACAATGTTTCATCTGTTGCCATCATGCCCAATGGAGATCACATAGTATCTGCCTCGAGGGACAAAACCATTAAAATGTGGGAGGTGGCCACTGGGTAAGTATGTTGCCAAATAGCAGTGCTTACCGTGAGCAAAAACGTTCACAAGTGTGCAGGAGCTTCTCTTCTTTTAAGTAGTATTCTACATTTCCTATGCCTCTGCAAAGTAAGCAACCATCTTTAACCCATCTCCCCTCTTCCTATCCATCAGCTACTGTGTGAAGACGTTCACAGGCCACAGGGAGTGGGTGAGGATGGTCCGGCCCAACCAGGATGGCACCCTGATCGCCAGCTGCTCCAACGACCAGACGGTGCGTGTGTGGGTGGTGGCATCCAAAGAGTGCAAGGCTGAGCTGCGGGAGCACGAACACGTGGTGGAGTGCATCTCCTGGGCTCCTGAGAGTGCCCATCCCACCATCTTGGAGGCCACCGGCTCAGAGGTGAGGAGCTTGACACTGAAATACTGATATTCACACTGAACTAAAGGCTTTGCTCCCTCCTTCATTCCTCGAAACGCCACCTGCTGACTCTTCAAAAGCACCTTACCCTTATGCACTGTCCCTGGATCTGTGCCAAAACCTTTATGTGCATTCAGAAAGTATTCAGACCCCGTCCCCTTTTCCACATTTTATTATGTTACAGCCTTAATCTAAAATGTATTAAATAAAACATTTTCCTCATCAATCTGCACACAATTCCCCATAATGACAATGTGAAAACAGGTTTTTAGAATTTTTTCCAAATGTTTTAAAAACCTTATTTACTTAAGTATTTAGACCCATCGCAATAAGACTCGAAATTAAGGTGAGGTGCATCACGTTCATTGATAATCCTTGATGTTTCTACTTGATTGGAGTCTATCTGTAGTAAATTAAATTGATTGAATATGATTTGGAAAGGCACACACCTGCCTATATAAGGTCCCACCGTTGACAGTGCATGTCAGTAAAAACCAAGCCATGGTTTGGTCAAAAGAATTGTCCGTGGAGCTCCGAGACACGATTGTGCCGTGGCACAGATCTGGGGAAGGGTACCAAACATTTTCTGCAGCATTGAAAGTCCCCAAGAATACAGTGGCCTGCATCATTCTTAAATGGAAGAAGTTTGGAACCACCAAGACTCTTTCTAGAGCTGGCCGCCAGGCCAAACTGAGCAATCGGGGGTGAAGGGCCTTGGTCAGGGCGGTGACTAAGAATCCGATGGTCACTCTGACAGAGCTCTAGAGTTCCTCTGTGGAGATGGTTGTCCTTCTGGAAGGTTCTCCCATCTCTGCAGCACTCCGCCAATCAAGCGTTTATGGTAGGGGCTAGACGGAAGCCACTCCTCAGTAAAAGGCACATGGCAAACTCCAAGTGGGCTGTCAAAGGGTACCTAAAGACTCAGACCATGAAAAACAAGATTATTTGTTCTGAATGCCAAGCATCACGCCTGGAGAGAACTTGGCATCATCCCTAAGGTGAAGTGTGTTGGCAACATCATGCTGTGGGGATGTTTTTCAGCGGCAGGGACTTGGAGACTAGTCAGGATCGAGGGAAAGGTGAACAGAGCGAAGTACAGAGATTCTTAATGAAAACAACCTGTTTCAGAGCACTCAAGACCTCAGAATGTGGCGAAGGTTCACCTTCCAACAGGACAATGACCCCAAGCACACAGCCAAGACAACACTGGAGTGGATTTGGGACAAGTCCTCAATGTCCTTGAGTGGACCAGCCAGAGCCCGGACTTGAACCGGATCAAACATCTCTGGAGAGACCTGAAAATAGCTGTTTAGCGATGCTCCCCATCCAACCTGACAGTTTTTTTTCTGCAGAGAAAAGTGGGAGCAACTCTCCAAATACAGGTGTGCCAAGCTTGTAGCATCATACCCAAAAAGACTTGAGGCTGTAATCGTTGCCAAAAGCGCTAAAACAAAGAACTGAGTAACGGGTCTGAATACTTCTGTAAATGTGATTAGTTTTTTTTTTTTTAAATACATTTTTAAGAAACTCTAATCTGTTTTTGTGCTTTGTCATTATGTGGTAATGTGTGTAGATTGAGGAGGGGAAAAGTATTTAATACATCTTTGGAAAGTAATGTAACAAAATGTGGAAAGTCTAGTGGTCTGAATGCCTTCCGAGAGCATTGTATGTACATGGCTTAAGTAAAATGGTAATGTGACATCAAGATAATATTGTGCGCACACTCATTTAAACGTTACGGCTAGGTACATACAAGTGTCTGATTGCCCAAGGGAAAGTCGACCTAGATATTCCCGGGTGAACACCCAAGTTAATAATATGCCCACGTCCTACAGTGCATGTATTTCTTATGTCAGAAAATGTACTTTGCTCTCCACCCTCTGACTTCATAAATATCTGGCTTATTTGGTCCGTCTCCTAACCTAAGATTGGCACCTCACAGAGCCAGACATGTTTGAATCAGACCATGAAATTAAAAGTACAGGCGCCTGTCATGAACCCAGGGTCAGACCATCACCCTGCCCCGGTGAGTCCCCCCCCCCCCCCCCCGATGCCCTGTGATTGTCCTGCTCTCCCAAGTCTTGTGATCATGAATGTCCAATTTCAGTTTCATTCGATTAAAACATTTATCCTCACCGGCAGCTAGTTGCCCTGTCAAGAACCCGGTCTGCCTCGATGCCTGCGCACAATGATATTCCCCGCCTGTTTTTCTCTTTAGCGCTCTTTCTGTATTTACCCATTTGAATGGTTGATGTGCTAAGTCTGCAGTGATGGTATTGTTGATCTTGGCTAAGGTATTGTTGTATGCACACAGACACACACAGACACAGACAAACCCCATTACCCTTGCCTTTGATCAAATGCTCCTTTTGAAGACTTGAAGAACGTGGTGCTTAGGAGCAGAGCTGGTTCAGGTAGAATGGTTCTCCTGACATCAATTATACTGGCACACTTTATGTTCTGTGAACAAAAGCAGCCAAATGTGAGTCTGACATTTAAGACTGCTCTGCTCTGTGCTGAGATGAGCCTGCACAGGGGAACCCAAACTGTTAGAGTTCTGAAACAGGGAAGGGCATGTTCTGAGGCATGTAATTATTTTTATATCTGTGTGCACACTACATGTCCAAAAGTATGTGGACACCTGCTTGTCGAAAATCTCATTACAAAATCATGGGCATTAATATAGATTTGGTCCCCCCTTTGCTGCTATAACAGCCTCCACACTTCTGGGAAGGCTTTCCACTAGGTGTTGGAACATTGCTGCGGGGACTTGCTTCCATTCAGCCACGAGCATTAGTGAGGTCGGGCACTGATGTTGGGTTATTAGGCCTAGCTTGCAGTCAGCATTCTAATTAATCCCAAAGGTGTTCGATAGGGTTGCGGTCAGGGTTCTGTGCAGGCCAGTCAAGCTCTTCCACACTGATTTTCACAAACCATTTCTGCATGGACTTCGCTTTGTGCACAGGGGCATTGTCATGCTGAAACAGGAAAGGGCCTTCCCCGAACTTATGCCACAAAGTTGGAATCACAGAATCGTCTAGAATGTCATTGTATGCTGTAGCATTATGATTTCCCTTCACTGGGACTAAGGGGCCTAGCCCAAACCATGGAAAACAGCCCCAGACCATTATTCCTCATCCACCAAACTTTACAGTTGGTGCACTGCATTCGGACTGGTAGCGCCAAACTCAGATTTCTGTCCGACTGCCAGCGTGATTCATCACTCCAGAGAACAGGTTTCCACTGGTCCAGAGTCCATTGGTGGCGCGCTTTACGCCACTCCAGCCCAGCCGACGCTTGGCATTGCGCATGGTGCTCTTAGGCTTGTGTGCGACTGCTCGGCCATATCATGGTTCTCCTAATGAACAGTTAATGTGCTGACTTTGCTTACAGAGGCAGTTTGGAGCTCTGTAGTGTGTCGCAACAGAGGACAGACCATTTCTACACCCTATGCACTTTGTGGCTGAGCCGTGGTTGCTCCCAGACCTTTACACTTCACAATAACAGCATTTGCAGTTGACTTGGCCAGCTTTAGCAGGGAAGAAATTTGATGAACTGACTTGTTGGAAAGGTGGCATCCTATGACTGTGCCAGTTATTTATCAAAGGTTGTGGTATAAAAATACATTTCATTCAGAAGGCTGCTGGCTGCATATAGCCCTCACAAAGAAATTATTAAGGGTTGACGTCCCGCAAGTGAAGACTGCTAAAGGTTCTGTATTGGTATTTTACTGCGGCAATTGGAGCTCATCGTGTTCTTGTTCTCCCTGTGTTCTTCCAGTCTAAGAAGAGTGGTAAGCCGGGCCCTTTCCTGCTGTCTGGCTCCAGAGACAAGACCATAAAGATGTGGGATGTCAGCATTGGAATGTGCCTTATGACACTGGTGAGTGAACCATCAATTTTAGACGCAATAGATGGTCATTTTGATTCATGCAGTTTTTATTTGTAAAATGTCCACATTTTATGTTGTTGAATCCAGTACTCACATGACATGAATTGCAATAGGATTGACCTTCTTGAACCCTAGTCTTAACTGAACGCTCTGTCCCAGGTTGACTGGTTTTCTGAACTAAGCATAGTCCTGGACTAAAAAGCTAGTTTTAGTCTGGGAAACTGACCATAGATTTTGTATTAACAATTCTAACCAAATGCTTTTGTCCCAGGTTGGCCATGATAACTGGGTGCGCGGGATGCTTGTCCACCCCGGAGGCAAGTTCATATTGAGCTGTGCTGACGACAAGACCTTAAGGATCTGGGACTACAAGAACAAGCGCTGCATGAAGACCCTGAGTGCCCATGAACATTTTGTTACCTCTCTGGGTAAGCCGCTCTCAATCTTTTCTTCTACAGTCAACGTCAGTTACAACTAGGTCTTGTTCAGTACGGCAAAATGTTAGTGCTGGGCGATTAACTGAAATTTCAGGTATTTTTTTCAGTTTTAACACAACTAATTCCATTTAGTTTTCTTTCAATGCGCTCAATGCGCACATTGCACAGTTTCTCTAGAGATCAATCAGATCCAGCCTGAACTGTGTTTTGTAGTAGGGAGTTAGTTTCCAACTGGCCAATATTCTACTTAGTTTAACGCATAAAACATGGTCATTGACTACAATGACCATAATCCATTGCGCATTTACTTGTCCTTTCTGTTTCTACACTGCTCAAAAAAATAAAGGGAACACTTAAACACAATGTAACTCCAAGTCAATCACACTTCTGTGAAATCAAACTGTCCACTTAGGAAGCAATACTGATTGACAATACATTTCACATGCTGTTGTGCAAATGGAATAGACAACAGGTGGAAATTATAGGCAATTAGCAAGACACCCCCAATAAAGGAGTGGTTCTGCAGGTGGGGACCACAGACCACTTCTCAGTTCCTATGCTTCCTGGCTGATGCTTTGGTCACTTGAGTCTACAACCCACACAAGTGGCTCAGGTAGTGCAGCTCATCCAGGATGGCACATCAATGCGAGCTGTGGCAAGAAGGTTTGCTGTGTCTGTCAGCGTAGTGTCCAGAGCATGGAGGCCGCTACCAGGAGACAGGCCAGTACATCAGGAGACGTGGAGGAGGCCGTAGGAGGGCAACAACCCAGCAGTAGGACCGCTACCTCCGCCTTTGTGCAAGGAGGAGCATTGCCAGAGCCCTACAAAATGACCTCCAGCAGGCCACAAATGTGCATGTGTCTGCTCAAATGATCAGAAACAGACTCCATGAGGGTGGTATGAGGGCCCGACGTCCACAGGTGGGGGTTGTGCTTACAGCCCAACACCGTGGAGGACGTTTGGCATTTGCCAGAGAACACCAAGATTGGCAAATTCGCCACTGGCGCCCTGTGCCCTTCACAGATGAAAGCAGGTTCACACTGAGCACGTGACAGAGTCTGGAGACGCCGTGGAGAACGTTCTGCTGCCTGCAACATCCTCCAGCATGACCGGTTTGGCGGTGGGTCAGTCATGGTGTGGGGTGGCATTTCTTGGGGGGCCGCACAGCCCTCCATGTGCTCGCCAGAGGTAGCCTGACTGCCATTAGGTACCGAGATGAGATCCTCAGACCCCTTGTGAGACCATATGCTGGTGCGGTTCCTCCTAATGCAAGACAATGCTAGACCTCATGCGGCTGGAGTGTGTCAGCAGTTCCTGCAAGAGGAAGGCATTGATGCTATGGACTGGCCCGCCCATTCCCCAGACCTGAATCCAATTGAGCACATCTGGGACATCATGTCTCGCTCCATCCACCAACGCCACGTTGCACCACACTGTCCAGGAGTTGGCGGATGCTTTAGTCCAGGTCTGGGAGGAGATCCCTCAGGAGACCATCTGCCACCTCATCAGGAGCATGCCCAGGCGTTGTAGGGAGGTCATACAGGCACGTGGAGGCCCCACACACTACTGAGCCTCATTTTGACTTGTTTTAAGGACATTACATCAAAGTTGGATCAGCCTGTAGTGTGGTTTTCCACTTTAATTTTGAGTGTGACTCCAAATCCAGACCTCCATGGGTTGATAAATTTGGTAATTTTTGTGTGATTTGGTTGTCAGCACATTCAACTATGTAAAGAAAAAAGTATTTAATAAGAATATTTCATTCATTCAGATCTAGGATGTGTTATTTTAGTGTTCCCTTTATTTTTTTGAGCAGTGTATATATATCTATATCTAAATCTGTTCATCTATCCATACAGTGGGGCAAAAAAGTATTTAGTCAGCCACCAATTGTGCAAGTTCTCCCACTTTAAAAAGAAGAGGCCTGTAATTTTCATCATAGGTACACTTCAACTATGACAGACAAAATTAGGGGGAAAAATCCAGAAAATCACATTGTAGGATTTTTAATTACTTTATTTGCAAATTATGGTGGAAAACAAGTATTTGGTCACCTACAAACAAGTAAGATTTCTGGCTCTCACAGACCTGTAACTTCTTTAAGGGGCTCCTCTGTCCTCCACTCGTTACCTGTATTAATGGCACCTGTTTGAACTTGTTATCAGTATAAAAGACACCTGTCCACAACGTCAAACAGTCACACTCCAAACTCCACTATGGCCAAGACCAAAGAGCTGTCAAAGGACACCAGAAACAAAATTGTAGACCTGCACCAGGCTGGGAAGACTGAATCTGCAATAGGTAAGCAGCTTGGTTTGAAGAAATCAACTGTGGTAGCAATTATTAGGAAATGGAAGACATACAAGACCACTGATAATCTCCCTCGATCTGGGGCTCCATGCAAGATCTCACCCCGTGGGGTCAAAATGATCACAAGAACGGTGAGCAAAAATCCCAGAACCACACAGGGGGACCTAGTGAATGATCTGCAGAGAGCTGGGACCAAAGTAACAAAGCCTACCATCAGTAACACACTACGCCGCCAGGGACTCAAATCCTGCAGTGCCAGACGAGTCCCCCTGCTTAAGCCAGTACATGTCCAGGCCCGTCTGAAGTTTGCTAGAGAGCATTTGGATGATCCAGAAGAAGATTGGGAGAATGTCATATGGTCAGATGAAACCAAAATATAACTTTTTGGTAAAAACTCAACTTGTCGTGTTTGGAGGACAAAGAATGCGGAGTTGCATCCAAAGAACACCATACCTACTGTGAAGCATGGGGTTGTAAACATCATGCTTTAGGGCTGTTTTTCTGCAAATGGACCAGGACGACTGATCCGTGCAAAGGAAAGAATGAATGGGGCCATGTATCGTGAGATTGAGTGAAAACCTTCCATCAGCAAGGGCATTGAAGATGAAGCGTGCCTGGGTCTTTCAGCATGACAATGATCCCAAACACACCGCCCGGGCAACGAAGGAGTGGCTTCTTAAGAAGCATTTCAAGGTCCTGGAGTGGCCTAGCCAGTCTCCAGATCTCAACCCCATAGTAAATCTTTGGAGGGAGTTGAAAGTCCGTGTTGCCCAGCAACAGCCCCAAAACATCACTGCTCTAGAGGAGATCTGCATGGAGGAATGGGCCAAAATACCAGCAACAGTGTGTGAACCTTGTGAAGACTTACAGAAAACATTTGACCTCTGTCATTGCTAACAAAGGGTGTATAACAAAGTATTGAGAAACTTTTGTTATTGACCAAATACTTATTTTCCACCATAATTTGCAAATAAACTCATTAAAAATCCTACAGTGTGATTTTCTGGATTTTTTTCCATTTTCATTTTGTCTGTCATAGTTGAAGTGTACCTAATGATGAAAATTACAGGCCTCATCTTTTTAAGTGGGAGAACTTGCACAATTGGTGGCTGACTAAATACTTTTTTGTCCCACTGTGTATCTATATATTCAGGTCATAATGTTAAATTGAATATAGGTTATTCATCACAAACCTATCTACTCTTCCTTTGTACTAATGCCCTTTCTCCTCTCCTCTCAGATTTCCACAAGAATGCTCCGTACGTCGTCACCGGAAGCGTAGATCAAACAGTTAAAGTGTGGGAGTGTCGCTGATCCGATCAGACCTGAGCAGATCAGACCACCACCACCCCCTCTCCTCCCACTCCACCCCCTCTAGGCCTCTTTCCACCCCCCCCCTGCACCCCACCTCACCTCCCAGTCTCCTTCATCTCCTCTGGCTACACACACACACACCATGGTTAATAACTTATCCTGTCATAACGCTCTCTGGTCCAATAACTATGGTCCTTTTATGTACATTATTCTGGATGTAGATTGAGCTATTAAATGTTGCACAGCAAAAAAAGTATTGCATGGTGATGATGAATACAAAATTGTATACTGTAAATTTACATGATAACGTTGTCTAGAAGTACCATAGGTTTAACATGGGCGGGGCTGTCTGTCACATGCAGCCTTACCTACCTACTTACTGAAGGCAGATGTTTCTTTGTGTGCGTCACAAATGGCTCCCTATGTGGTGCTATTACTGATGACCAGGGCCCTTGTGTCCTGGTAAAAAGTAGTGCTCTATACAGGGAATAGGGTGCCATTTGGGATACACTCTTTGACTGGGTGTAAAATGTAGGGCACTAAAACCGATAATTTAAAACGCGTTTCTTTACATGTCAGATTTCTTTTTGTCTGCCTACTTTATTTTATTTTTATAATTTTTTTCTCTCCTTTTCACTGTTGTAGTCTCTGTTGGTGAATTTTTTTGAGGGGGTGGGGAGACGACAAAAGGAAAAGTATAATCCCTTGATGTCGGAGGATATGAGATTGTCGGTTTGGGGGGGGGGGGGTTATTGGAATAATCTGTAGCTTTGTAACTTCACTTCTGAAGTGTGCATACCATTTCTCTTCATGTGGAACTAGTGAATATATTAATTGCTGCATATACAAATGTTTCAAACTGTATCTTTGGACAGCTGGGGGTTGAAAACAAAACAGCTCTTGTCATGACGCGTACTAAACTTAGTAGAAAACTTTGAATTATCCTATACAATAAATGTTCTGCTTCACGTTTATTGAATCGGATAACATTTCTGTTTTGGCATCTCAATTAATTAACCTGGCTATTCTGTGCAGATGGTGCCCTTATTTCCGTTGGTTAGCATTTAGGCTAAACTCAGTGGACCGTAAGCCTAAATGCCAACCTGAAAGCTATGTGAGCCGGTAGCGTGAGGTTACTCTTTCCTGATAAGCTGCCCCCTGTCTGTTCGCCCCGGTACTGGGCCTTACGGTTGGCCGCAACTGATAAGGCGAGCTTCTCAGCTTTTCTCTAGCACTTGGCCCTTTAGCAGCAGACATCAGGGATCACCTCTTTTAATTTCAAGTCACTTGAAAAGAATCTTTAGGTGTCTCCCTCCCCCTGTAAGATGGCTCATTGACATCCCAAGTCTAACCTGAGTGATTTTCCATTGGACTCAACTGAACTCTCCCTTTTTCTAACCATTTGACGAATCTGGTGTCTGCTGGGTTTTGTCTGTTATACTATAGGAATCATGTAAGTGATTTGATGCTCAGTTGGCCATTGTCTTGTGCTGCTTGTGTCTATGGGCTGTGTAAATTAGGGAGGGTAAGCTTCAGCCTTAGTTTTGGATGAAATATGCAAGTTTCGAATGAGTCGGAATGTCATAGCATGACAAGGAGTCAGTTGCCCCTCAGGTATGTTTTGGGATGTGCAAAAGATCTCTCCGGGGGGGGGGGGGAGAAATGATTGAGAGGTAATAAAGCTGTTTCTGTGGGGGGCAAAATACATGTAATTTTACTGAGCTGTAGGGAAGTGTCCAAATCGGTTTCCACCAAACTGACTGGTGAACTGTTGGGGTGATTCATTCAATTGATGATGAAATAAAATGCTAGTAGTAGACATGCTAATGAATGCTTGTGTTCGTTGTACAGTAGAGCGGTCTGATGGTAGTTCTTGTAAAGGGATCGTAACCCCTAAGCCTACTTAAAGCAGCTCCCTTCCCACATACCGGCCTTGGCTTTGGTCTTGAGCTAGGCTTCCTAGGCTGCGTTTGTGCCCAGAAGAGTGCTTAGACTCCTAGTGAGGAGCTCTCGAGGTGAAATTCCACAGGCCGACTAACACATTGCAGTCGTCTCCTGGGTGGCAGGCAGATCTTTATCATATTCTGTTCATTTTATGAGCTTGGAGGCTGAACAAAATGAAAACCAAATCCCTCCATTTCCCTTAAAAATATAAACATCTTGCTGCTGCTTACGCTGCAGCAGGTGAGGGAAAATCCTATTGTCTGGCACATCCCTGCTTTTCTTTAGATCTTTGGTCCTTTGTCGAACTGATGATCGAAGATGTAAGAAATGAAAAAATACTTAATAAAATGCATAAACAATTTTTTTTTAAATCAGCCTTTTTCCATTGATGCATTTATATAATAAAGAATTCCACTTGCTTAACTGATCTTATCTTAAGCTTCTTTGCTGAATATCTTCCTGTTCCTCTTCCTGTGTGTGTTTGTTTGGATGTAGCTAGCTGCTGACCTTTAAACCCTCATAGTGGCTAGTTTGACCTGTCGACAATAGAACTGCTGCATGTACCCCTGTTGTACCAGGGGCTGAGCTGTCTGGTTTGGTGGGCATTTCTGGTTCAAGTGATGTGATGTAAGCCACTGAACACTCAGGCCGAATCTGAAATGGCACCCTGATTCCCTAAAAAGTAGTGTATTTCAGACGCAGACTCAATCAGCCACAGGCCACCCCGCTAAACTGCCAAATGCTAATTGGTCCACTTGACAAACGATATACTGTTAAAAGAGCGAGAAGTAGGATAAGAGAACTCCATCTCTTATGAGAAAGGACTGTATCCCTCCTGTCTCTTACCAGTAAGCAGGTGTGTGGTTTCTATGTATACTGTGTATTTTGCATATTGACTTTTCAAAGACACCAGACACAGACTCTACCAGACAGGTCGGCTCAAGCTGGCATGATGTCTGCAGACAGACTGCTCTGTACTTAATGTGGTTGTTTGTTGCTGTTAGGAGGACAGGTCTGTAAATTAATGAACTGGCTTCTTCCTCTATATGTGATGGGATTGCGGCAGACTAAAGATATTCTAAGAGAAAATAATCTTCTCATTGAGAGAATACCACTTTTGCCTCCTCTGGACTAGAGGCTTCCATGCATTTAGTCAGACCCAGACTGGTCTTTCTCCAAGCTGCTTTCTGTCAGTCAGTGGGAGACTTTGATTGGAGAGTTGGCGTGCGTTACTCCATACACCAGCAATCGATAGGAAAATTGGACATGGTGGTGCTGATGCACCATAAAACGTGTTTTAGCTGAAGCCCAAAAAAATGTATCTAGTAGGACATTCTGGTGTAGCTTCAGCATTCAGATGTCCTGATCTGTTCTGTTCTCGATGCTAGACTGTTAGCTTCCTGATTTAAGCCGATTTTCTCTTTGATTGGCTAAATTCAGAATTATAATATCGGGATCCTTGGGTATTAATTCTAAACCAGGCCTGAAGTGAACCTAAATGGATATTAGATTTTACTCTTGTTGTTGAAAAACTTTCTTTCAAACTTTCTTGGGTTGGATAAGAAAGGTCTATAAACAAATTGTCGGGAGGGAGAATGTGTCTCTTGTAATATAGTTATCATCGAATGAATGCTTTATATAACTGCTGTTGTACCTACCCTGTGAAAATAAATAACTTTTTGCCATTTGCAGGTCCCAAGCCATCCCTATGCTGCACTGGCTAGGTGGATCAGAGGGACTGGCAGACAAGCTTTTCACTGTCTGTTGGTCCTTTCCCCCCCAGTCTCAAGTCCATCTGTCTGCTATGATCTGCCTTGTGAATAGATTGAGGGCTTCAGACTTCTTTACACCTTTAACAGGATTTATTGTTTTGCTTTCATGGTCTTTCTCACGTTCAGCAAAATTAACATCTGGATGTCATTATTGTTTGCAACATTAAACAAATATGTGTGACTGTTGTCCTTTTATTGGGTTGGAGGGGGTTTCTCAAAGAACATGCACAGCTTGCCATATTACATGTCTATAACAAGTTCACACAGTAATTTACTGATTTTGAGCTAAAGGTTTCATTGATGGCGTGTCTAAACATTTCATGATTTTCTTCAGTGAATGCATGGTGTTTTTTTCTTAGGTCAATAATGAGACAGACTAGGGCTATTGACATTAATCATGAAATGTTCATAATTACATTGTATACTGTGTATATGAAGTATTAATATAATGGGAGGGATTCATTAACGTTCACAGCTGTGAGGTATGCCTGGCGATGATGGAAACCATACTTGGAACAGAATATTATTGACATTTTACATATTGAAAATAATAGGTGAAACTTAAAATTCAGCTCTGGGAACAGCTGAATCATGAGTAGTTTAGGCTATGACTCAAAAGTATATTTGCTCAAGCAATAGTTAATTTACTTGGATACATTTGAGCAAGTGTCAACATCTGTACTGTAGCCCCTTTGAAATGTTTGACTGGGTGGGTGAGGTGTACAATTGCCATGTTGCCATCTGCTTCGAAATTAATTCAAGTTTAAGGAAGCACAATTTGTATGTGAATAATAGATCAATCAACCACACACTTGAGATCATTTATAAAATTGCTGCCAGAATACTACTGATGACACACATGGCCAAGAGTATGTGAACACCTGCTTGTCGAACATCTCATTCCAAAATCATGGGAATTAATATGGAGTTGGTTCCCCCTGTACTGTTATAACAGCCTCCATTCGTCCGGGAAGGCTTTCCACTAGGTTTTGGGACATTGCTGCGGGGACTTGCTTCCGTTCAGCCACAAACATTAGTGAGGTTGGGCCTGGCTCTCAGTTGGAGTTCCAGTTCATCCCAAAGGTGTTCGATGGAGATGAGGTCAGGGCTCTGTGCAGGCCAGTCAAGATCTTCCACATCAATCTCGACCAACCATTTCTGTATTGACCTTGCTTTGTGCATGTGGGCATTGACATGATGAAACAGAAAAGTGCCTTCCCAAACTGTTGTGCTTGTGTGCGGCTGCTCGTCCATGGAAACCCATTTCATGAAGCTCCTGGCTAACAGTTCTTGTGCTGACATTGCTTCCAGAGACAATTTGGAATTCTGTAGTGAGTGTTGTAACCGAGGACATAAGATTTTTACACTCTACACTTCAGCACTCAGCGATGCTGTTCTATGAACTTGTGTGGGCTACCACTTCATGTCTGAGACATTGTTGCTCCTAGATGTTTCCAATTCACAAGAACAGTACTTACAGTTTATTTGGGCAGCTCTAGCTGAAATTTGCCCGGGGCAGAAATTTGATGTGCTGACATGTTGGAAAGGTGGCATCCTATGACGGTGCCACGTTGAAAGTCACAGAGCTTTCAGTATAGGCCATTCTACTGCCAATGTTTGTCTATGGGGATTGCATGGCTGTGTGCTCGATTTTATACACCTGTCGCCAACGGGTGTGGCTGAAATAGCCAAATCCACTAATTTGGAGGGATGTCCATATACTTTCGTATGTAGCCTCAGCCTGTCAGACTTCAAAAGGTCTGTGCTATCTGGGATCCTACCCATTGAAGTTGAAATTTAACATGGTTAGGTAAGAAGTTAGATTATTAATTTAGGGTAGGGACGTCCCAAGGATCCTTGAAAGCACTGACACTTCAAAATGTGTCTTTGGTACTGTTTCAAAAAATGCGCGGAATATTGACGTCACCAATGTCTCGGCGCAGAGTTGTGACTTCATCCACCATTCCGGAAGAAACGCGGTCTAAACGTTTACGCAAGAAGTCTAACGTGAGTTCTCTGCTCGTGTGTGCAAGACAACTGTTGAAATTTTCAAACTTTTAGAATATATTCCGAGCGAATATTTCAGGTACTCAAGTCACCAAAACAAGAGGTTAGCTAGCGTATCTCGTTTAGAGAGGTCTAGCTAGCCATTTTGTTGACAGGCAACATGGATTTGAAATGTGCTTTAGCTAACTTGCAGTTTACTGATGAATGCCTGTTGTTTGCTAACAAGCTAGCTAATACCCATATAGCGTTATCTTTGTATGCTTTTACACGCATCTACGTCAGTTAACTAACTTGTTAGCATTCCAACCCTTTGACGAGTTACAGGTGTAAATACAGCTGTGTCCTTCCTCCACAGTGAAGTGAGAATGTCACTGAACAAATCAATGCACCCGCGGAACCGCTACAAAGACAAGCCTCCGGATTTTGCCTACTTGGCCTCCAAGTATCCAGACTTCGAGCAGCATGTCCACACCAACCTGGCAGGCAGAGCTATGTGAGTACAGGGGCGTATTCATTAGCTACTGACATCGTTGACCGTTTAAGAACCAAACGGAAGCAAACAGCAACACGATAATTCTATTTGACAAATGCAGATAGGTCCGTTGCGGTTGTATCCATTTAAAAAACGTTTTTCAACAAAAACGGCGTAATGAATACGCCCCAGTACATATGCTGTAGGCCAGTGGTTCCCAACTCCGGTCCTCGAATATATATTTATTTATTTATTTAACCTTTTATTTAATACCCCATCAACAGCCCCAGACAAACACACCTTGATAAGTCAACTTTTCAACTAATCATCAGGCCATCAATGAGTTGAATCTGGTATGTTTGTCAGGGGCAACAACAAAAATGTGCTGTTGGAGGTACTCGAGGACTAGAGTTGGGAACCACTGCTGTAGGCTGTTGACAAGTTATCTACGACTGAGTGCCATTTTGTGCCACTATTGATTTTGTCACACCAGTAAAACCAATTTGTGTGGCAGGATGATTATTTTTTTTGTCCTTGAGTGCAAAGTGCTGCCAACTTCCCAGCATCTTCTCTCATTACTGTAGCTTTCTCACCTGTGTCTATGTGTGTGTGTCCTCACTATGTTAGCTGAACTCCCAGTAGGAGGTTCAGAGACTTAGCAGGAGAGAGGCATCAAAGACTCTTTGATTTTCCTCTCATCCTTTTTTATGGTGTTGTGGTGTTTTTCTCCCTTCCTCTTTTGGAGGGAATGGGGTCTCTGGATTTGGGCAGGGATCAATCAATGCCTCTGCAGGGACACATCGCCCAGTGTATGATTGGATGTCTGAGTGCTAGTGTTGGGAGCTGATGGGGTATGGAGAGGAGGGGAGGTGACTTTAGGTGTCCACTGTTCAGTTTTTAGACAGGATAACCTTAACGGGCGTCATTGCTGACAACCATGATGATTAGTAACCTGGCCATGTTGGTGCTATCGGTAAGTTAGACATTACCCATAGACACTAGCTTCTCTGATCTCTATTGGAGCAGGGTTTAGGAAAATGCCTGTGGTTGCTTGTGAGGTTCATCAGATACAGAGGAAGAAAAAGGATGACTCATGATTCATGTATGCACTACAGACAGAATCTCAGCTCTGATGGGGAGGAGTGGGAAGTTGTGAACCAGGGCTGGAGAGGGACTGGGAGCTGCAGAGTGGGGGGGTTATGGGACAGCCTGGGGAGGGAGGAAGGCAGTCTCAATTCTCCCTGAGCCACTAACTGGAAGACAGGGTCTGCCAGCCAGTAATTGGGACACACAGGGATATGAAATATGCAGAGAGAGTAGGAGAAAGAGAGGTGGGGATGGAAGTAGTGGGAGGGAAGGGACAGAGAGCGAATGAGCGAGAGGGAGCCTAGATGGATGTGGAGATGCAGAGAGTTTTGGTGCTGCTTTCTAGCTCCCTGAGTTGCTTTTCAGATCACATTTCTACTGTCAAGATTGTCATAACTGTTCTTCACAGCACAAAGGCTTGAGAGAGATTTCTCTCACAGAACTGACAAGGGGGAAGTTTGTGTGATTGTGAGTCCTGAGTCCTGTCACATATAATCACATCGTGGTGTGCTTTTGTGTGATTTACCCCCCTCCTGGTTGTGGGAGGGGCAGGTTGCCTATGTGTGCACACTGGCAAAAGCTTTTCAGCTGGCAGGCACACGCTGGAATACGTTTCTGAGTGACAGAGTGAGAGCTTTTCATAGGTACTTTGTTGCACCTGGAACATAAAATAACATTATTAACCGGTTCCCATGCTTTTAAAATGACAGTTCTGTTCTGGGACAGTATAGATCACCTTTGTTCTGATTCTGTTGCAAAAAAAACAGAATTTGATTTGGAATAGAGTTGTGAGGGTATATAAGAAACCAATTTCAATAATTTATTTTAATTTACAAGACTAAATAAAGTATTGCATCAAGAAGCTTAGAGGCGCGATTGAAAGACGTCCTGGTCGACCAGTATTGCCTTCACTTGTGTCTGCAGGAGAGGTTATTATGGCTGGATAGGCAGCCAGGTGCAGTAGTGCAAAAGACCTGACAGCTGAGCAGGAGAACAAAGAAAGAGAGGGAGGCTGTTGGGATAATTTTGTTTTTGACATCAACTCAACTGCGAGGTCATCGTTACACCTGGAGCTGACGGAGCCAAATAAAGCACATCTCTCTTGCTCTTCTATTCTTTCTATACCTCTCTCTTGTCTCTCCTTTCCTTCATCTCTGCTTCTTTTTTCTCTGCCTTATTTCTGTCTTGCTCACACTCTTCTTCCTTCATCCCCCTCTCCTCTATTTTTCTCTATCTATCTACTGACTGTGCGGTCTCTGTTTGATGGTAGAGGATGAAAAGTGTCCTGTGTAGCTGGCCTCGCTTTTGATTCCTTCTAATGACAGACTGAAGGCCCAAACTGCCCCTGGACTAGCCTGTCCAACACCACTCCAATTAGTTGGTGGATCCCCCCCATGCTTGTGTGTATACCCCTCTCGTTGTACGCTGGAACTGATCCAGCCTCGTCTTTGTGTTGAAATTGACAACCGTCTGTTCAGTGTGAAAATTACATTGTGTAAATGCAAATGAATGAATGCAGACAGACATGCCAATGTCACCACCAGGTGCAAGCATCTACTGTATGAGTGAAAACATATTGGCGTGGGCTGTGGGTATTTTCATTGTGCAGTGTGTGTGTGAGCTAGTTACTTTATCAGTTGTCTGGTGTGGCTGTTACGTGACTGTGTGGGTGAGCAGTGAGGCAGAGGAGAGCTGTTTAAATGTGCTTGATGTCCATCTGCAGCAGCCAGGTGGTAATTACAGAAGAGAGAATCATTACTATACAGTACATGACTCGCTGACAGAAGGATAGACAGAAAGAGCTCCATTACCATACGTGACTCACTGATGGACAGAATGACCAACTGAGAGGGAGACAACACAACCTCTTTCTCTAGAGTTTGCTCACTACCAGAATTGCGTGGGTTAAAATATTATTTGTTTTCTTTCAAATATTTCAGCAGCGCTTGATTGAGCTTGCCTGGTGCAATGGAACAAATGCAGTAGTCCCAAAAGTGCAAGATCCGTAAACTGAACACAGACCTACCAGTGAGACAAGTCTTCATCCTGAATATCCCTACAATCCAGCACTGATGTCTCCCTGCAGCTCTTACACGAGTGTGAACACAATTTAAAGCTTCAAGGGAACTTCAAGATTAGTCCACTGCTTGACAAATCTTGTCTATGGATATTTTCCTCTTTGCCAGTGATTTAGGATCCCCTTCTGCCACCAAGCAAGTGGTTGGATTAGCATACTTCTGTATTTGTGGTGTATTAATCTGGTAAGTAAGTAGCCTTAGTTGAGTACTTGAGCAGCCATTGATTCAGTGGATCAGAGTTATCTTGGGGAGACGACGAGGAGATGACCAATCACTCTAGGAGATGAATAAACCAGTCTCCTCTCACTCACTGAGCCCCACTGGAGCTGGCGGAGACTGAAAGATAGAGGAGAGGTATGTGATTGAGAGAAGTTTGACGAGAGGGATGAGAGAGAATTAGCCTTTAGAATTGAAAGTAAGATATATTTGCGGGGGTTCTCGTCAAGGAGGGAGAGCGATGTAAGAGATGGAGAGAGCGAGGACTCAATGGCAGAGAGGTGGGATTAGGAGGTATGAACCAGAGAGATGACCCAGCCCAGGCGTTCCATCGCGGCTGTCTCTGGCTGGCTGACGACCCATGATGCCACGGCAGGGCATAAAAAATTCAACACTCTGGGTGACATTTAATTTGGCTGTCATCGTTTTGGGGGGTGCAGATATTACCAGCAGAGAAACCATCCCTGGTGGGTGGAGTTTTTTTTCCAGTCTTCCTTTAATAAATGGAACTTTCCATCTGTGGTTTCCTTCCTGGTGCTCTGCTTGCATTGTTACCATCGTAGAAGGCAGGAGGAGGTGGTGAAGGGAGAGATATGGATCAGTCTGAAAACGAGTCCCCTGGCTAGACCATATACAGTGCCTTTAGAAAGTATTCACACCCCTTTACTTTCTACACATTTTGTTACAGCCTGAATTTAAAATGTATTCAATTGAGATGTGTGTAGATTAGTGACACAAATACCCCATAATGTCGAAGTGGAATTTTAAAATCTATGGCAAGACTGGAAATGTATGTCTAGCAATGATTGACAATCAACTTGTTTTATGAATAATAAGCTTTTTTTCAATTCAGATGTGCAAAGCTTTTAGACTTACCCCAAAAGACTCAGTTGGAATTTCCGCTCGGGTGTGAATACTTATGCAAATTCAATATTTCTGTATTCAATTTTCAATAAATTAAGCAAACATTTCTTAACGTGTTTTCACTTTGTCGTTAAGGGGTAGTGTGTGTAGATGTGTGAGAAATTATAATTTGAATCCATTTTGAATTCAGGCTGTAACAACACTGTGGTATGTCAAGGGGTATGAATACTTTCTGAAGGCACTGTACATCTTTTGTGTATGCTAAGCTTGCAGATCTGAAGGCACTAGATAGGTAGCTTATATTGTGGAAGTGGGCTAAATCACCTCAATCTCCCTGATTGGTTGACTGAGTTTCTGATTACGGCCAACTGATTACCAGGACCATTCTGATTTGCTTCGCTTGTTAACCAATGAGAGCCCCTGATCAGCATGGACTTTGATTCGGGCTGAGCTCTTTACTGAGGATAACTGTGGCTTCTTTGAATGGCTTCAGCTTCTCCTTTGCATTGAACTTAGTGGCACTAAAAAAAAATGTTGTTTTATACCTGATGAGCTCTTCTACATAAGTTCCTTCTTCATTTAAAGTGGAGCTCTCCTAGTCTTGGCTTCAGCTCTGCGTCAGGAACAATCAATACATGTTGTGTTCAGTGCAGTGAACAATAACCTGATGTGGGAAATGGAGCTGCTAATCTGCCAAAAAATTATCCCGTGCATTCAGAATTAAAATGAGTTTGACCTGAAGGTCACCTCTCCATCTCTATCTGTGCTGAAGGACTACGCCAGTGGAGGGGGGGACGGGGACGTGGGGGCTTACTGTGCTTCTGGCTTCTTCAGCTGCAGCAGTTCCCTCGATAGAAATAGATTTGTTCATCTCACTGCACTAGGACTGTTCTCGTGCTCATCACAGTTTCACTTCCCTCATCTCTCATGAGGTCACATTCTTTTGTTCCATCTGCTGATATTTTGCTCTCACCCCCCCCCTTTCTAATTGCTGTACTCGCTCTGTCTTTCTCTTTGTCCTCTCACTATTGTATTTCCTAATGCAGAGGGAAACTGCTGAGTATGCCTCCGCCCAGGTAGTTTGGAGACCAGAACTCCCTGTGTACTCACCCACCACAACCCACCACAGCCCACAACCCTCCTAAAAACAGATCTCAACCTTCGCCCCCCCTCACAACCTTACTCTGCTTTCATTAAGTCAGGTTCCCATAGGCTTCTACATCACCACCCCCCTCACTCACCTTATTCCTGTAGCACTTTAACACAGACAACATGAATTCTCTCAAAAGTGGTTTATATTGCCACTGGTTTGTCCCATGTCCCACACCGTCCATCGTCTGGCACACAAACGTCCACCCTACAATGTGCGTCTCGTGCACGTTCACGCTTCTTCCGGTATCAGCCATATTGCTCCAGCGTGGCTGGATTTACGTGTGCTTTACTGCCTGTGTGTGCCGGTGGTCCGGGGTGGTTGCCATAGAGATCTGGCGTTGCAGTGCTCTGCAGTACATTCGCACACACACCCATTACGGTCTAAAAATAGAAGGCTGGGCAGGCAGACTCTGAACGGCCTCGTTCTCTGCATATTGATCATCTGACTGCTTCTAAGAAGAGAGAAACTGTGAAACCTGACGACTACCGTAGCCAATGCCTAGGATTTAGCTCAGTGGGCTAACACAGTCTTCAGGGACACGGGTTTGAACCCCAGTCTGTCACATTGTACTATATAAATTACACTTTCCCCCATAGGCACGTAGTCTAACTCATCCTCTCCCTATAGTCACGCTCTTCATCAGTGAAAGTCTCTCCATTTTGCTGTAACTGGTGAAAAGGCTCTCCGTCTCGCCCCCCGAACCCAGCTAGGAGGTGCCAGACGCTCCTATCACCAGGAGGTGTCTAATTGCTGTCTAGGGGTGTGAATGCAGCACACAGACTGGTTAATTACACACATCTTGCTCTATCTGTCCTACTCTCTTTGTCTCTCGAACCCCAAAATTATTTTGTGTTGTATTTCTCAAACACAAAACGTGCTTTCAAGACAGTGGATATCATTAAAAATGTAGAGCGAGGGGTGTGTGGGTCTGTTTTAATGCTGGAAAATATGATTTCTATATCATTAGCGAAGAAGTGTAAATTAATAAGCTCATTTCATTTGTTGACGGGTCACATCATGGTGGTTGACGTGTGATGAGCAGTAATGAGGGGGAATGGGAGATATGGAGCACTGGGCTGGGGCGGCAGTGTAGCCTAGTGGTTAGAGCGTTGGACTAGTAACCGAAAGGTTGCAAGTTCGAATCCCCGAGCTGACAAGGTACAAATCTGTCGTTCTGCCCCTGCCCCACTGTTCCTAGGCCGTCATTGAAAATAAGAATTTGTTCTTAACTGACTTGCCTAGTTAAATAAAGGTAAAATAAAAAATAAAATAAAAAAGGGAAGGGGGGAATGTAGTCGAGGGCTGCCTGGAAGAGGGGCGGTTTATGTGACATGGTGTCAGCCTGGAAGGGTGGTCTTTAGGAGAAGCAGCAGTGACAGGGTGGTCTTTAGGAGAAGCAGAAGGGTGGGGTAGAATTGATTTGCCATTTAATTTAGGGTTTCTTAGTTAGTGGCTCTCTTTGTGAGTTTACAATAAATGTGTTAAGGTCTGGGTTTATGGTGTAGTTACTTGTTTTTGTTTTACCTGTGTAGTTATGGTTTAGTTACTTTAGCATTGTAACTACATCTGTTGCCCCTCCCCCTCGTGCAGGCTGAACTTCAAGGAGCCAGAGGCGGTGCGAGCCCTGACCTGTACCCTGCTGAAGGAAGACTTTGGGCTGACCATAGACATCCCTCTGGAGCGTCTCATCCCCACTGTGCCTCTCAGACTCAACTACATCCACTGGGTGGAGGACCTGATCGGAGGCCAAGGGGAACCACGCAGGGGCATCGATATCGGTACAGTTCTGACCTCTGATAACCCCTACTAAATATACAGTGCCTTGCGAAAGTATTCGGCCCCCTTGAACTTTCCGACCTTTTGCCACATTTCAGGCTTCAAACATAAAGATATAAAACTGTATTTTTTTGTGAAGAATCAACAACAAGTGGGACACAATCATGAAGTGGAACGACATTTATTGGATATTTCAAACCTTTTTAACAAATCAAAAACTGAAAAATTGGGCGTGCAAAATTATTTAGCCCCCTTAAGTTAATACTTTGTAGCGCCACCTTTTGCTGCGATTACAGCTGTAAGTCGCTTGGGGTATGTCTCTATCAGTTTTGCACATCGAGAGACTGACATTTTTTCCCATTCCTCCTTGCAAAACAGCTCGAGCTCAGTGAGGTTGGATGGAGAGCATTTGTGAACAGCAGTTTTCAGTTCTTTCCACAGATTCTCGATTGGATTCAGGTCTGGACTTTGACTTGGCCATTCTAACACCTGGATATGTTTATTTTTGAACCATTCCATTGTAGATTTTGCTTTATGTTTTGGATCATTGTCTTGTTGGAAGACAAATCTCCGTCCCAGTCTCAGGTCTTTTGCAGACTCCATCAGGTTTTCTTCCAGAATGGTCCTGTATTTGGCTCCATCCATCTTCCCATCAATTTTAACCATCTTCCCTGTCCCCGCTGAAGAAAAGCAGGCCCAAACCATGATGCTGCCACCACCATGTTTGACAGTGGGGATGGTGTGTTCAGGGTGATGAGCTGTGTTGCTTTTACGCCAAACATAACGTTTTGCATTGTTGCCAAAAAGTTCAATTTTGGTTTCATCTGACCAGAGCACCTTCTTCCACATGTTTGGTGTGTCTCCCAGGTGGCTTGTGGCAAACTTTAAACAACACTTTTTATGGATATCTTTAAGAAATGTCTTTCTTCTTGCCACTCTTCCATAAAGGCCAGATTTGTGCAATATATGACTGATTGTTGTCCTATGGACAGAGTCTCCCACCTCAGCTGTAGATCTCTGCAGTTCATCCAGAGTGATCATGGGCCTCTTGGCTGCATCTCTGATCAGTCTTCTCCTTGTATGAGCTGAAAGTTTAGAGGGACAGCCAGGTCTTGGTAGATTTGCGGTGGTCTGATACTCCTTCCATTTCAATATTATCGCTTGCACAGTGCTCCTTGGGATGTTTAAAGCTTGGGAAATATTTTTGTATCCAAATCCGGCTTTAAACTTCTTCACAACAGTATCTCGGACCTGCCTGGTGTGTTCCTTGTTCTTCATGATGCTCTCTGCGCTTTTAACGGACCTCTGAGACTATCACAGTGCAGGTGCATTTATACGGAGACTTGATTACACACAGGTGGATTGTATTTATCATCATTAGTCATTTAGGTCAACATTGGATCATTCAGAGATCCTCACTGAACTTCTGGAGAGGGTTGGCTGCACTGAAAGTAAAGGGGCTGAATAATTTTGCACGCCCATATAAACATCACATCAGTAGTGGAGAGTGGTCAAGTTATTTAATGTGTGATCATGTTTGTTTGCTCAAGGTATATTCCTCCAGCAGTAGCCAAACCGCGCTTCTTAACACCCGCCCGCTTAACCCGGAAGCCAGCCACACCAATGTGTCGGAGGAAACACTGTTCAACTGACAACCGAGGTCAGTCTGCAGGCACCCGTCCCATCCACAAGGAGTCGCCAGAGCGCGATGAGCCAAGTAAAGCCCTCCCCTAACTCGGATGATGCTGGGCCAGTTGTGTGCTGCACTTTGGGACTCTCGATCGCAGCCGGTTGTGATACAGCCCGGGATTGAACCCTGGTCTGCAGCAACTCCCCTAACTCGGATGATGCTGGGCCAGTTGTGTGCTGCACTTTGGGACTCTCGATCGCAGCCGGTTGTGATACAGCCCGGGATTGAACCCTGGTCTGCAGCAACTCCCCTAACTCGGATGATGCTGGGCCAGTTGTGTGCTGCACTTTGGGACTCTCGATCGCAGCCGGTTGTGATACAGCCCGAGATTGAACCTGGGTCTGCAGCAACGCCTTAGACCGCTGCGCCACTCAGGAGTCCCAGTGCATTACATTTGACCAAAGCCTATGGCTAGTAGTGTGCTATGTAAGGTTCTATTTGGGGGATAACCTATAAGAACGTCTGCCTGACATTGAACATTACAGGCTGACAGAGAGGCTGGCAGAGAGGGGCTGCCTGGCACAGGTCTAGCCCAGGACACATCTTCACAAAGTCTAAGAGGAGTGCTGATATAGGATCAGTTTTTCCTTATGAGATAATGAATATGAATTTAATTACAGGGGGGACCTGATCCTAGATCTGCACTCCTACTCTGAGACATGTTTGTAATACAGGCTGGCTCTTACTAGTCCAAGGGCAGCTGACTGCCCATGTGCATCACAGACTAGCAGAGAGGGGCTGCATGATGGTTAGCACATCCACCTTCGGATCCCACATGTACTGTAGGCCTATCTATTTTCTGGGGACCACTGGATATCACTGGCCAAATCCCCATCCACATGCCATGGCTGGTTTCCTGCTCTATCCATCAGAGAGTGTGATGTGTGTTTGTCAGTTTAGCTCCTCAGAGAGACGGACAGGTCAGTGATTGGTGACCCTGGTGCCTGGTCCATTCTGTAAGCTGATTGGAGCTGTCACTCTCCTGATGGATAGCCACAGGGCATTACTATCTCCCAAAGCTTGACCTGCGAGGTGCCATCTCCACTGCCCCAGGGGACCTCACTGTGGTTGGGTAGATTGGAGGCCCTGGTCTCTGTTAGACCTGGATGATCTGATCATGGCAACTTCCCAAGATGGCATAGCAGTCAGACGTCCTTTGTCCTCATCTTGTCCCATATGTATTTACAACTTTCTTCGCAAGTCTTTTATATATTTTCTTTTCCAAAAACAACTTCAAAACACTCTCCTGCAACCCGCCTCACCAATTAATTATTATTATAATTTTTTTTGTTGTGTTATTTACCTCAAATCTGAAATCCACAATAGAAGCTAGCCAGAAGCTATCCAGTTTACTGCCTAACATTAGTATTCAGCTAACCACGGTTTGTGGTCATCAGCTATCCTTTAGCGCCAGTTTTGTTCAACGCGACTCAGACCAGAACATACCGGACCTATTTTTCTCGCCATATCCCCGGATTTCGACCGCAGGCTCTGGACATTTACATCTGGATCTCACAGCTAGCGAGCTGCTTTCCGTGTGACTATTGGATCCCAGAGCAAACATCAATTATTCCGGAGCTAGCCAGTTGAAGAGTTCCATCAGCCACTACTGGGCTACAATCACCTATACGGACCCGTTTTACTGCCGAAGCGGAGCCCCACCGGGCCTTCACGACTGGACTACCGACGTTATCTGCCAGAGGGAGTTACCAACTGGCCCCTCCGTCGCAACGTTACCTGAACGCCCATCTGCGGCCTGCTAATCGTTAGCGGTCTTATCTGCTGCTATCTGAATAGGTCTATCAGACAATTTCTCTTGGGTCACTATAACTATTTTGCCAATTGGATTGACCCCCTCTAGTGGGGTTCCGTGTGGTAATCTACCGATGGAGACGCACAAGGTGGCTAAAAACAGACCTCCATCCTATGCTAGCTTGCTACCGATGGCCCGGCTAGCTGTCTGAATCGCCGTGACCCCAACCAACCTCACCACTCACTGGACCCTTATGATCACTCGACGAAGCATGCCTCTCCTTAATGTCAATATGCCTTGTCCATTGCTGTTCTGGTTAGTGTTTATTGGCTTATTTCACTGTAGAGCCTCTAGACCTGCTCACTATACCTTATCCAACCTTTCAGTTCCACCACCCACACATGCGGTGACATCACCTGGTTTCAATGATGTTTCTAGAGACAATATCTCTCTCATCATCACTCAATACCTAGGTTTACCTCCACTGTATTTACATCCTACCATACCTTTGTCTGTACATTATACCTTAACTATTTTATCGCCCCCAGAAACCTCCTTTTACTCTGTTCCAGACGTTCTAGACGACCAATTCTCATAGCTTTTAGCCGTACCCTTATCCTACTCCTCCTCTGTTCCTCTGGCGATGTAGAGGTTAATCCAGGCCCTGCAGTGCCTAGCTCCACTCCTATTCCCCAGGCGCTCTCTTTTGATGACTTCTGTAACCGTAATAGCCTTGGTTTCATGCATGTTAACATTAGAAGCCTCCTCCCTAAGTTTGTTTTATTCACTGCTTTAATACTCTGCCAACCCGGATGTTCTAGCCGTGTCTGAATCCTGGCTTAGGAAGACCACCAAAAATTCTGAAATTTTCATCCCTAACTACAACATTTTCAGACAAGATAGGCCAAAGGGGGCGGTGTTGCAATCTACTGTAAAGATAACCTGCAGAGTTCTGTCCTACTATCCAGGTCTGTACCCAAACAATTTGAACTTCTACTTTTCTTTTCTTTTTCACCTCTCAAAAACAAGTCTCTCACTGTTGCTGCCTGCTATAGACCACCCTCTGCCCCCAGCTATGCTCTGGACACAATATGTGAACTGATTGCCCCCCATCTATCTTCAGAGCTCGTGCTGCTAGGCGCCCTAAACTGGGATATGCTTAACACCCCAGCCATCCTACAATCTAAGCTTGATGCCCTCAATCTCACACAAATTATCAATGAACCTACCAGGTACCACCCCAAAGCAGTAAACACGGGCACCCTCATAGATATCATCCTAACCAACTTGCCCTCTAAATACACCTCTGCTGTTTTCAACCAAGATCTCAGCGATCACTGCCTCATTGCCTGCATCCGTAATGGGTCAGCGGTCAAACAACCTCCACTCATCACTGTCAAACGCTCCCTGAAACACTTCAGCGAGCAGGCCTTTCTCATGGACCTGGCCGGGGTATCCTGGAATGATATTGATCTCATCCCGTCAGTAGAGGATGCCTGGTTATTATTATTATTTTTTTTAAATGCCATCCTCGCCATCTTAAAGAAACATGCCCCATTCAATAAATTTAGAACCAGGGACAGATATAGTCCTTGGTTCTCTCCAGACCTGACTGCCCTTAACCAACACAAAAACATCCTATGGCGTTCTGCATTAGCATCGAACAGCCCCCATGATATGCAACTTTTCATGGAAGCTAGAAACCAATATACACAGGCAGTTAGAAAAGCCAAGGCTAGCTTTTTCAAGCAGAAACTTGCTTCTTGCAACACACACTCAAAAAAGTTCTGGGACACTGTAAAGTCCTTGGAGAATAAGAACACCTCCTCCCAGCTGCCCACTGCACTGAGGATAGGAAACACTGTCACTACCGATAAATCCACTATAATTGAGTATTTCAATAAGCATTTTTCTACGGCTGGCCATGCTTTCCACCTGGCTACCCCTACCCCGGTCAACAGCACTGCACACTCCACAGCAACTCGCCCAAGCCTTCCCCATTTCTCCTTCTCCCAAATCCAGTCAGCTGATGTTCTGAAAGAGCTGCAAAATATGGACCCCTACAAATCAGCCGGGCTAGACAATCTGGACCCTTTCTAAAATTATCTGCCGAAATTGTTGCCACCCCTATTACTAGCCTGTTCAACCTCTCTTTCGTGTCGTCTGAGATTCCCAAAGATTGGAAAGCAGCTGCGGTCATCCTCTTCAAGGGGGGGACACTCTTGACCCAAACTGCTACAGACCTATCTATATCTGTCCTACCCTGCCTTTCTAAGGTCTTCGAAAGCCAAGTCAACAAACAGATTACCGACCATTTCGAATCCCACCATACCTTCTCCGCTATGCAATCTGGTTTCAGAGCTGGTCCTAAATGATATCTTAACCGCCATCGATAAGAAACAATACTGTGCAGCCGTATTCATTGACCTGGCCAAGGCTTTCGTCTCTGTCAATCACCACATCCTCATCGATAGACTCGACAGCCTTGGTTTCTCAAATGATTGCCTCGCCTGGTTCATCAACAACTTCTCAGAGTTCAGTGTGTCAAATCGGAGGGTCTGTTGTCCGGGCCTCTGGGAGTCTCTATAGGGGTGCCACAGGGTTTAATTCTTGGACCGACTCTCTTCTCTGTATACATCAATGATGTCGCTCTTGCTGCTGGTGAGTCTCTGATCCACCTCTACGCAGACGACACCATTCTGTGTACTTCTGGCCCTTTGGACACTGTTAACCTTCCAGGCGAGCTTCAGTGCCATACAACTCTCCTCCAGTGGCCTCCAATTGCTCTTAAATACAAGTAAAACTAAATGCATGCTCTTCAACCGATCGCTGCCTGCACCTGCCCGCCTGTCCAACATCACTACTCTGGACCGCTCTGACTTAGAATATGCGGACAACTACAAATACCTAGGTGTCTGGTTAGACTGTAAACTCTCCTTCCAGACGCACATCAAACATCTCCAATCCAAAGTTAAATCTAGAATTGGCTTCCTATTTCGCAACAAAGCATCCTTTACTCATGCTGCCAAACATACCCTTGTAAAACTGACCATCCTACCAATCCTCGACTTCGGCGATGTCATTTACAAAATAGCCTCCAATACCCTACTCAATAAATTGGATGTGCCTTTACCTCCCTTATCTCACCTCACTTGCTCACATTGTATATAGACTTATTTTTATACTGTAATTATTGACTGTATGTTTGTTTTACTCCATGTGTAACTCTGTTGTTGTATGTGTCAAACTGCTTTGCTTTATCTTGGCCAGGTCGCAATTGTAATTGAGAACTTGTTCTCAACTTGCCTACCTAGTTAAATAAAGGTGAAATAAATCAAATAAAATGGCTGTCTGGATCACCTCTTGTTAATCCATTATGGACAATAAGAGTGGCATTGAATACACACATATCCCCAGGTACTGGAGCGTCCTGTATCTACCCCCTGCTGGGAGCCTCTATGAACGGCTGGCATTACCTGGCTACTGAGGTAGATGACATCTGCTTTGACTATGCCACCAGGAACGTAGAGCAGAACAACCTCTCGGATCTCATCAAAGGTTAGTGGCAAGCTGTCCATTGGTAGCCGCATTGTAGTGTTCCACTACTGAAAGGAAGATGGCTTGAAACCTTGTTGATAACATGTCATTGTTGATAACATGTCCTTGCCCTGTCTCATGTCCCAGTGGTGAAAGTTCCCCAGAAGACCCTGTTAATGGACGCTCTAAAGGAGGAGTCAGCCATCGTCTATGACTTCTGCATGTGTAACCCTCCCTTCTTCGCCAACCAACTAGAGGCTAAGGTAGGCCCCTTTTTAAATGGAAAGTGTTCTGAGAATCTGGAAAAACGGCTTTATAAATCGAATTTATTCACTGTTCACCTCCCCCTCTATTTTTCTCTTTTCATTTCTTTACCTTTTCTGTCACGCCCTTTTTCTCCTACCCTTTACTTTCTCGCCCCATGCCTCTGTTTTCCTCTCCTTCTCCCCCACCCTGTTCCTCCCCTCTCCCCCTTTCTCTCCGTCCTCCTCCCCAGGGGGTAAATTCCAGGAACTCTCGTCGTCCTCCCCCCAGCTCAGTGAACACAGGTGGGGTGACGGAGATCATGGCTGAGGGAGGAGAGCTGGAGTTTGTCAAGAGGATCATCCACGACAGCCTGCAGCTCAAGACACGCCTGCGGTGAGAGAGAGAGTAGGACACGTAGGACGTGCACGCGTAGTACACACAAACACACCACACATTGGTCCCCATCAGTACACTGGGTGTGGTGGAGTAGCGTTCAAGACCGCATCACGCTGGTTTCCGATTGGTCATGCTTTATAAACTCAGCAAAAAAAGAAACGTCACCTATTTGAATGAACATAACAAGATTCAACAACTGAGACATAAACTGAACAAGTTCCACAGACATGTGACTAACAGAAATTGAATAATGTGTCCCTGAACAAAGGGGGGGGGTCAAAATCAAAAGTAACAGTCAGTATCTGGTGTGGCCACAAGCTGCATTAAGTACTGCAGTGCATCTCCTCTTCAAGGACTGCACCAGATTTGCCAGTTATTGCTGTGAGATGTTACCCCACTCTTCCACCAAGGCACCTGCAAGTTCCTGGACATTTCTGGGGGGGAATGGCCCTAGCCCTCACCCTCTGATCCAACAGATCCCAGATGTGCTCAATGGGATTGAGATCCGGGCTCTTCGCTGGCCATGACAGAACACTGACATTCCTGTCTTGCAGGAAATCACACACAGAACGAGCAGTATGGCTGGTGTCATTGTCATGCTGGAGGGTCATGTAAGGATGAGCCTGTAGGAAGGGCACAGCGTTGAGATTGCCTGCAATGACAACAAGCTCAGTCCGATGATGCTGTGACACACCGCCCCAGACCATGTGATATGAGAATTTTGTTATGAATGTTCATAAATATTAAATTAATCTACTAGGTCTGCAACCCAGTGTTTGTTAAGGTTCTAGTTAAGATGAAATGGACAGAATTCCCAGCTTACAATAGTCAAAATGTTTATTCACGAGAGCACTCTCCAGTTCATTATACAAAGACATCCATTTTATACCATACACCTTACGTACGCACACGAACATTAGGTGAGTTATATTCTTCTCCATAGTTCTCACCACTGTATATCACTACCCAGCCGACAGTTCCATTCCCCAGAGATTAGGGAAACCTTGAGGGGTACTCCCTGTCCCATCATAAATTTCCAAGAGTTCTAGCTGGGTCGGGTCAAACACAGTTTAATTGTGCTCAGTATCTTCTTAGGCACACATTTCTCCCCCTTCTGGGCCTCCTTTGATCCTTGTTGGATTTACGTTTAATACTTGAATTATTCCTCATACCTGCTACATAAACTGTAATCTCTAATAGTTAGGTTTCAGGGTAGAATTATTTAACCATTATCTTTAAACATATAAATTATTTTATCACCATGACGGACCCTCCACCTCCAAATTGATCCCTTGCTCCAGAGTACAGGCCTCGGTGTAACGCTCATTCCTTTGACGATAAACGCAAATCCGACCATCACCCCTGGTGTGAGGACTTGCCTTACAACAGGCCTACAAGCCCTCAGTCCAGCCTCTCTCAGCCTATTGCGGACTGTCTGAACACTGATGGAGGGATGGTGCGTTCCTGGTGTAACCCAGGAAGTTGTTGTAGCCATCCTGTACCTGTCCTGTAGGTGTGATGTTTGGATGTACCGATTCCTGTGTAGGTGGTGTTACACGTGGTCTGCCACTGCTAGGACGATCAACTGTCCGTCCTGTCTCCCTGTAGCGCTATCTAGGCGTCTCACAGTACGGTCATTGCAATTTATTGCCCTGGCCACATCTGCCTTCCTCATGCCTCCTTGCAGCATGCCTAAGGCACGTTCACGCAGATGAGCAGGGACCCTGGGCATCTTTCTTTTGGTGTTTTTCAGATTCGGTAGAAAGGCCTCTCTAGTGTCCGAAGTTTTCATAACTGTGACCATCTGTAAGCTGTTAGTGTCTTAAGGACCGTTCCACAGGTGCATGTTCATTAATTGTTTATGGTTAATTGAACAAGCATGGGAAACAGTGTTTAACTATTTGGGATAGGGGTCAGCATTTTCACTTTTGGATGAATAGCGTGCCCAGAGCAAACTGCCTCCTACTCTGTCCCAGATGCTAATATATGCATATTATTATTGGATAGAAAACACTGACATTTCTAAAACTGTTTGAAGGATGTCTGTGAGTATAACATAACTCATATGGCAGGTGAAAACCTGAGAAAAATCCAACCAGGAAGTGAGACATCTGAGGTTTGTAGTTTTTCAAAGCTCTGCCTATTGAATATAATATAGAAAAGCCTATTTATCAGTTGGTGGGTGTTTGTTCATTACCTTCTGTTACAAATGCACCCTTTCATTTAGGATGTAAGGCAAGGAAGGATGATAGAGGGCCACTGATGGAGGAGAGCAGAACGATGGGATGGAGATGTCACCCAGAGTTTGTTTAATGAATTGGCACCAGGAGTAAACAGTCACCCACCCCCACGGCAGTATCTGCATGGCCATAGGGAACAGGTGTGTGTGTGTGTGTGTGTGTGAGAGTGAATTAGATTTGATCACACTGCGCGCGTGGTGACCGAGACAAGTGGCTGACTTGGAAGGTGTGTGATTGTATGTGTACGAGTGTGTTGCACTGTGTCACTACCATATTTTTTGTGTGTAAAGGTGATTGTCACCCACAGGAGAGTGTGTCGGTGTGAAAGTTGAGTGGCCCTCACAGGGGGAAAAGTGTCCATCTCGCTCTGTGTCTGTTTGCCTGCATGTGTCTGTGTGTTCACACCGGTGTGCTTGGCTGGTGTTGAATGTCTGCCACAGGGGAAGGTGTGCCTGCTCTAGTCTCCCGCTTCTGTTCGTTCCTCTCCTCCCCTGCAGTGTGTGTAGTTTGTTTGAGACCGGGGCCAAGGCAGCAGTAGCAGGCTGTCACTCCACACACTGCATGCTGGGACAGCAGAGCTACCACCAGGTGTCCACGGAAACCAAGCCAGCCCATCTGATTGGTCCTCTGAGACTCACGACCCCCCCCCCCCCCCCCTCAAAAACACTAAACCGGAATGACTCTCACCAGACAGTCATACACACACCCCAACCACCAGCCAGGAAAGTCCCCCTTTTCAACGAGATGCCCTTTGCTCGTCATTGATCTGATAATCACTAGCTATGTGGAGAGGGTAATAACGTTGTAATCACCGGTCTTTGTACTCTTGGAAGGAATAGCTTGAAAATAAATGTAGAACTTTGCTAAGAATCTGACTGCTTCTGTCTGTGTGTGTTAACATGGATGTTCAGCCTCCTCTCTGCATGACAAAGTGGGGAACATCTGGGGATATTACAGGTCCTCAATATTTCATGGTGCCACTTGAGGCGAGGCCTTTGCACCCCTACCCAAAACTCACTCCCACCCTTACCCCTAACCAAAACCCTCTCACCCTTACCCCTTATGCCAATATGACTAGCCAAGTTTGAAAATATGATCTTGCAGTGTTAAGCTTTCACAAGGCAATTCAGAGAAACCAATTTGTAATTTTGGTAAGCATAGAAAGGAGTCATGAGTGCCCTGGCGAATTCTCTTCACAATAATCACACAAGCCATGTAATCTTGTAACTTGTACATCAAACATAATGATCCTAAATGTTGACATTGTACACACCATAAACACAGAGCAGAGCACATGTGGCAGTACACAATTTTCGGGGACCGAAAACACTACTTTCAGAACTACACAAGAGTACCGGAGAATCTCTTAAAAATATTGTGACATTACTACAACAATAAACACGCCATCCTCACCATACACAGCATTGCTCATAGATATATAGTATCTAGGCCTAATTAATCTAGACAGGACGGGCAATCCAACCAGACAAGGTTTGTCATGCATTGTTTAGTTTTTCTATCCAGATTGACTCACTGTTGGTTTCTCTTTCTCCCCGCTAGGTTTGTCTCTGTGTCTCTCATGCTAAGTTACTCTGTATTTCTCCTTGCTGGTTAGTACTGAGACTCTATATGCTGTTGTATTGATTACAGTAGACTTCTCATCATTGCAGAGGAAAGAGAGTGATCTGCCCTGGTCTGGACTTCAAAGCTCTGTTCCACCATAGAGAATCATACTGGCCCTGTTGTCTCTCTCTCATATATATGTAGTAATTACAACTAACCTCTTTGCCTCAGAACTACAGAAAGTCTGTTGGGATGTTTTTCCATGGAGGGAAGCAAGAGGTAGATCCTATATCTGCTGCTTGTTTGATTGCAGGCAGGGGTTCATGCCCAGCGCGCTGGACTCACACACACTCCTAATAGATTATTATTTTTCCAGGTGGTACAGTTGCATGTTGGGAAAGAAGTGCAGCCTGGCACCTTTGAAGGAAGAGCTGAGAAAACACGGGGTGAGTTGCACAAACACACACACCTGCGTATATTTGAGACAGTCTTCAGAATGGGAGCTCCGACGAGGAGACATTTGATGCTCATACATGATCTTATACACACAGCACTCGCAAACAGGTACAACACACAGATGTACTGTACCAAGCCCGGGTACAACACACAGATGCTATGTACTGTACCAAGCGTGGTTACCACACACAGATGCTCTGTGCTGTACCAAGCCCTGGCATGTGTTAAAAATATCCTGATTCCCCATATATACCCAGTGATAAGGTGAGGTAATGGAGGGTTGAATGAACTCCCTCCCACAATCTCTAATACCACCTCTGAGACGGAAGAGGGGGATCAGATACCTTCTGAACCGTAACGGATCAAGCCTGGCTAATACGCTGGCTAAGCAATGTCACAGCCCAGACCTGATTGAGCTGAATTATATTAGCCTTGCGTGACTGAAACGCATGGCAGGGCCTACACACAAACATTCATATTACACACACGTACGCATACACACACGGTAGGTCAGTGCACCTAACGTTCATTAGCTCCATTATCCTAGCTATTAGCCCCTAGCACATGACTGCTAACTGACTGGCTATAGAGGTTAGTCTCCAGCCCTGTGCCACTGTCAGTCGCTTACCTCCGAGATTACGAGACTCATTCACTGGGGATGACTGGCACAGCAGCTCCCATGGTGTTAACCACACACACGTCAATCACTGGGGAGGACCATCCCACGCACCTCCAGAGGTGTCAGAGGGCTGTCGCTGGTCATTAGTGTTAGTGCAGCCTTAGCCAACGTCCAGCGCAGGGGTGTAATAGGAGACCTAATTAATATGCTAATGCTATTTGCACCCTGTATCTCTTTCTCTCCATCTTCCTTGTTCTCTCGCTGCTTGGTTCAGGGGGTGTTTAGGGGTCAACATGGCGCTCTCATATAGGGATGCGTTTTCTTGCCTCTGAGATCCATGTCCCTGACCTGCATCCCTGGAGCACATTCCCCACTGAAACCCACTGCTTAATGATTATGTGTAGGGAGGGGGTACCAAGTTGATACTATTCAAGAGTCTTTTACACTGATCTTTCCCCCAGGTCCTTCATGCTTATTGGAGACTCTTTTCACAAGTGCTCTGCTCTGGCACTAAGCGCTGTATGTGTAAATGTGTCCTGTTCACACCTTTAAGGATGTAGTGCTGCGCTCCTTCACCTGGGCATGCTGGGAATGTGCCTCTAGAGCTACATGTGTATTGCTAATGCTTGTTGTCGTCTGCTCCATTAGCGTTGTCTAATGTTCTCTGTATCGGTCTGTTTCCGTTCCCAGGTACCCAAAGTGACCCACACAGAGTTCTGCCAGGGACGGACCATGCGCTGGGCTCTGGCCTGGAGTTTCTATGATGACGTTACTGTTCCGGTAAGCTGGCTCTGGTGGGTGGTTCCCCTCGGGTCCTCTCCCAACCAGTTCATCTATAGTGGGAGAGTAGAAGAGAAGGAAGGCATCCAGAGCCATGTCCCAACTTACACCCCTGCTACTTTTCCAGACATTCCCAGACGTTCCCAACATCCCCACACTTCCTTAATAATGCATTCCTGGCCCATCCCACTCCATTCTCCAGCCAATTGCATAAGAGAACACAGGCAGCACTCAACCCACTCTCTGGGGAGACCTTTGCGTCCCTCCCCTAATTTGCTGTATCCAGGCAACAGTTGCCGGGGCAGGACAGTGCGCACACGCACGCCATGCCATTAGGCTCTTGGGCCACTGAGGGAATGATAGAATGAGTGAGAAGAGCGATCAAAGGGCATCAGAGCTCAATATGAGTGTGAGAGCTGGAAGTATTGCGAATAAGAACTAGAGTAAAAAGGGAGCTAGAGAGGCCTGGGGATGTTTTTAAATTACGTGTTTTAAATTTAACCTTTATAACTAGGCAAGTCAGTTAAGAACAAATTCTTATTTACAATGACGGCCAAACCGGGACGACGCTGGCCCAATTGTACTCCCAATCATGTGATGCAGCCTGGATTCGAACCCAGTGACGCCTCTTGCACTGAGATGCAGTGCCTTAGACCGCTGCGCCACCCGGGAGCCCAATGGAAAGTGGAGTGTTGCAGTATATGAAGATTCCTTTGGTGTCAGTCAAATTCTTGTCTCGTTTGCCTTGCACCACAAAGGCAGTTGAGCAGAAAGATTGGCCTACATTTTACTGCCCTCTCCTTACACAGTGGAGCACTCCATTACCAGGCAGACTGGGGAGGAGTGTGTGTGGGGGGGGTTCTATGCATGAATTGTGCATATGACTGTGTGCAAGTGAGCGTACAAATGTCTGGCCTACTTAACCCATGGATTACTAGAGCAGGCACCTGTGTACTAGTAACTAGCTCCTCCGTGGCACCACAGCCTGTGTTTTCAGCACAACCTGGTGATTCAATCAATCGCTCTGACATCTGATGTGTAAGGCAGGAAGTGAGTCTCACCAGCCACATTGACAGAATCTGATCCCTTCATTACACAGAGAGGGGGAGATGGAGCGAAAGGAAAAGGTACAGTGACCATAAAATGCGACTTGGAGAGGGAACTTGAAAATCAAAGCGCTCTAGCTCGTGTTGGTAACTGTGTTCTGAGTGTCATGTGACAATGTGGGCCCAGAGCAGGGTGCATGTCTGGCATGCAGGAGAAGATTTACAGCAAGGGGCATGGTTAGGGAGGGGTCAGAGGTCAACAGGAGCAAGACCCTGGTATTGAGGTTCTGGGAGGGGGCTAGCCCTAGCTAGGTTCAATGGCCATCTCTCTTCTGCTGAGATGTCTGTCTGTGTGGTCAGGAATTGAATATCAGGGGAGCCATGCTGGGGCTCTGTTTGTTCAGCTGAGCACCCAGGCTTGAGTCCTGGTTAGAAAATTGGGGCAGACTGGCTGCTAGAGAGAGAGACAGACAGACTGGCTACACTAGACGACTAGAGCGAGGTGTGGTCAATACAGAAAGCTATTTTTCTTGTGTGTGGACTGACCACACAAGTGTATGAGGAGGTGGGAGTGGGTGAGTCAGGTTTATAATGGAAAGGGAGGGAAAGAGCAAAGATGAATCACTGGAGACCGAAGAGTGAACTTAGTCTTACAAACACAGACTAGATGAGGAGAGGTGTTCTTTCCTGTCAGTGGTTTTTGGTATGTGCTTGTAAGTGTTTTTCAGTGTGTATGCTTTTGTTTGTGTGAATCTGTGTGTGTACGTGCATATGAGTGTGTGTGTACTGCGTTACTGTGTGTTGTGTCAAGGATATGCTGTATAGACAGGCTACAGAAACGCATGAAGCAGCTATAACCAGGCCTGGCTGGTATAGACTCCCAAGACAGACCTGGGTTCAAAAACTATTTGTAATCTTTCATTTGCTTTAGCTTTCCTAGAGTGCCAGATGGGCAGGGCTAGTAGTTTTGTGATTGCCTGGCACAAAATAACCAATAGAACAATCTTAATCTAGCCCAGCTAAATTATAAAAATAGTATTTGGGTCCAGGTATGAGTCTAGACTAGACACTGTCTATTCTTTCTCCTATTGACTAGTCTGATAACACCTTTTTTCTATGGAAGGATAATACATTAATTAAACATCTCACAGATAACTGATCTAAGACCAGTTTGAAGGTCGTGGTCCAGTCCTCCATTCTGTGCTTACTAGGTCAGTTGGCCATATTGTCTGAGTGACTGACTGACTGCAATGTCATTATTGCATTGTTTCACTGCAGACCCAATCTGACAATCTGGTGAATTTAAATAGGTTTTTATGGTCCAATGAATAAATGTTAACCTATAGCACAGTTTAAGGTAGAGAGCCCTGTGGTATTATTATGTGGGGACTTGCTTAGGGAAGGAATGCCTCCACGATAGCAGCGTGGCAGCTCTGAGGCAAGGCACAGCAGGGCCAAGGTCATTGCTGAGGTGTAAGACATGGAAGGAGCACCCCCTTGTGGTGTTTTGATATTACCAACTCAATTTTCTTAATGGTATGGTTCTTTGCCTTCACAATTCAATGTGTTGACACAAAGATAAGCTAAGGAGGAATGTGGAAGGTAAAGAATAGCAGTCACAGGAAGGGAGAGACGGTTATGCAGGTCATGACTCATCCCTGGCCTAAATCTACAAGAGTCCAAGACTCACTCTCCATCAATCCCTCTTTCACTCACTCACTGACATTCTCTTTCATTCACTCATTGTCACACGGAATGAGTGAGCAAAATGATTTTGTTTCCTCTTCTCCTCCTCCCTTTCTTCCCTCATCTGTTTCTCTCCTCCTCAATACATCTTCATCCATCATTCCCCAGCCGCCCAGAGGGATTTCCATGGATACTAGTAAAGTAGTGGAGCAAGTTGAGAGCTTCAAGTTCCTTGGCGTCCACATCACCAGCAAACTAACATGGTCCAAGCACACCATGACAGTTGTGAAGAGGGCACGGCAAAACCTATTCCCCCTCAGGAGACTGAAAAGATTTGGCATGGGGTCTCAGTTCCTCAAAAGGTTCTACAGCTGCACCATCGAAAGCATCCTGACGGTTTGCGTCACTGCCTGCTTTGGCAACTGCTCGGCCTCCGACCGCAAGGCACTACAGAGGGTAGTGAGAACGGCCCAGTACATCGCCGGGGCCAAGCTTCCTGCCATCCAATACCTCTATACCAGGCTGTGTCAGAGGAAGGCCCATAAATTGTCAGACTCCAGCCACCCTAGTCATAGACTGTTCTCTCTGCTACCGCACGGCAAGCGGTACCAGAGCGCCAAGTCTGGGTGCAAGAGGCTTCTAAACAGCTTCTACCCCCAAGCCATAAGACTCCTGACCATCTAATCAAATGGCTACCCAGACTATTTGCATTGCCCCCCCCCCCCCTTTACGCCGCTGCTACTCTATCTATGCATAGTCACTTTAATAACGCTACCTACATGTACGTACCTCGACACCAGTACCCCCTGTTTATAGCCCCGCTATTGTTATTTACTGCTGCTCTTTAATTATTTTGGGGTTATTTTCTTAACTGCATTGTTGGTTAAGGGCTTGTAAGGAAGCATTTCACTGTAAGGTCTACCTACACCTGTTGTATTTAGTGCATGTGACTAATACCATTTGAAGTGAGACTTCACTTTAGAAATTGTTCACTCAACGTCGTCAATGTTTAAGCTTAATTGTGTCAGTTTGAGGGTGTGTAGTGTACTACTACTTTTAAAAAATATATAATTTTTTAAAAGTAATCATCTAGTTTTTCAAAAGTATCTAATCTTATTACAATATGTTTGCTGGTAACGGAGGACAGTTACCGGTTTTTAAATCCGTTACACATACACAGGCAGGGTTGGGGAGTAAGTATTTACAGTGCATTCGGAAAGTACTTTTTCCACATTTTGTTACATTACAGCCTTATTTTAAAATTGATTAAATATTTTTCCCCATCAATCTCCATACAATACCCCATAATGATGAAGCTAAAAACTTTTCTGAGTTTTGGGAAATATCAAAATAAAACTGAAATCACATTTACGAGTATTCAGACCCTTTACTCAGTACTTTGTTGAAGCACCTTTGGCAGCAATTACAGCCTCGAGTGTTCTTGGGTGTGACGCTACACACTTGTGTTTGGGGAGTTTCTCTCGCTCTTTGCAGATCCTCTCAAGCTCTGTCAGGTTGGAGGGGGAGCGTTGCTGCACAGCTATTTTCAGGTCTCTCCAGAGATGTTCGATCGGGTTCAAGTCTGGGCTCTGGCTGGGCCAGTGAACCTTCGCCCCAGTCTGCAGTCCTGAGTACTCTGGACCAGGTTTTTATCAAGGATCTCTCTGTATTTTGATCTTTTCATCTTTCCCTTGATCCCTCACCCAGTTCCTGCCACTGAAAAACATCCACACAGCATGTTGTTGCCAGCACCATGCTTCACCATAGGGATGTTGCCAGGTTTCCTCGAGATGTGACGCTTGGCATTCAGCCAAGGAGTTCAATCTTGGTTTCCTCAGGCCAGAGAGTCTTGTTTTTCATGGTCTGAGAGTCCTTTAAGTCCCTTTTGGCAAACTCCAAGCGGGCTGTCGTGCCATTTACTGAGGAGTGGCTTCTGTCTGGCCACTCTACCATAAAGGCCTGGTTGGTGGAGTGCTGCATAGATGGTTGTTGTTCTTGAAGGTTCTCCCATCTCCACAGAGGAACTCTGGAGCTCTGTCAGCGTGACCATCGGGTTCTTGGTCACCTCTCTGACCAAGGCCCTTCTCCCCCGATTGCTCAGTTTGGCGGGTGACCAGCTCTAGGAAGATTCCAGGGGGTTCCAAATCTTTTCCATTTAAGAATGATGGAGGCCACTGTGTTCTTGGGGACCTTCAATACTCTGTAAATAAGGTATATGTTTTTTGTTTTAAATAAATATGCAAAAATGTCCACAAACCTGTTGTCGCTTTGTCATTATGGGGTATTGTGTGTAGATTGATGAGGAAATTGTTATAGTAAATCCATTTTAGAATAAGGTAACAAAATATAGAAAAAGTCAATGGGTTTGACTACTTCCCGAATGCACTGTATATTGTGCATTTACCAGCAGTCTTCCACACTGTCATCATGAATCACCATTTTTATCTGGGCAGGTTTAATATGGATTCACTATCACCTACATTGAAGTATGACTACATCTTCACCAGAAGTTTTTAATTACTTATTTTTGTAAACCCCACAATCTGTAAATTTATATTTTATTTCTCTCTCCTCAGTCTCCACCCAGTAAGAAGAGGAAGCTGGAGAAGTCTCGTAAGCCACTGACCTTCATGCTGCTTCAGCCCACAGTGAAGGAGCTGCAGTCCCAGGCCTCCTCTATAGGCTGTCCCTCCAACCCCAGGCCTGTAGAGACCATCACTGCCTGGCTGGAGAAGACACTCAGTGACCTGAAGGTAAACACATACAGGGTTTTTTTCTGGATCAAAAGGGGGCTTAGGTGATGGGTGTGGCCGGCCTGTCGGCGTAGCTGAATTTGTTGCAGGCAAGGACATTTGAAAGGCACACACCTTGGCAGGGGAGAACAAAGTTTGCTGTTTTTAAAGCTAATTTCCTCAGATCGACACTTTTCCATGGAGCTGAGAGAACATTTTGCTGTTTTAAAACGAATGTCCTGCAATTCTACACACACTGCCATGGAGCTGAGAGGATTTTTTGGTTTTAAAACGAATTTCCTGTAATTCTACGCATTTTGCCATGGCTTATGCTGAGTTTAGTGCTGAGCGATTCAGGCTTTTTGAGGTTCGTACGGTTTCCGTCCGATTATACTCATTGATGTTGAATTTAGGCCTAAAAGTGTATTGCTTTGCTGTGGTTTTTTTGCAGTATTACTTTTGTCTTTTGTTCATGCTGTCATTTAGCTCATTATTGTGGAGTCACTATAATGTTGATCCATCCTCCGTTTTCTCCCATCACAACCATTGAACTCTGTAGCCGTTTTAAAATTACCAATGGCCTCCTGGTGACATCCCTAAGCAGTTTCATTCCTGTCCTGCAGCTCAGTTCAGAAGGACAACTATCTTTGTATATGGGTGGTTTAATACATCATCCACAGCCTAATTATTAACATGACCATGCTTAAAGTGATATTCAATCACTGTCCTATGAGGCTTTCGAAAAGCTCCCTGGTCTTTGTAGTTTAGTTGGTGCTTGAAATTCAGTACTTGACAGAGACCTTACAGATGTATAGTGGGGAGAACAAGTATTTGATACACTGACGATTTTGCAGGTTTTCCTACTTAGAAAGCATGTAGAGGTCTGTAAATTTTATCATAGGTACACTTCAACTGTGAGAGACAGAATCTAAAACAAAAATCCAGAAAATCACGTATGATTTTTAAGTAATTAATTTGCATTTTATTGCATGACATAAGTATTTGATCACCTACCAACCAGTAAGAATTCCGGCTCTCACAGACCTGTTAGTTTTTCTTTAAGAAGCCCTCCTGTTCTCCACTCATTACCTGTTAACTGCACCTGTTTGAACTCGTTACCTGTATAAAAGACTGTCCACACACTCAATCAAACAGATTCCAACCTCTCCACAATGGCCAAGACCAGAAAGCTGTGTAAGGACATCAGGGATAAAATGGTAGACCTGCACAAGGCTGGGATGGGCTACAGGACAATAGGCAATCAGCTTGGTGAGAAGGCAACAATTGTTGGGTTTGCGCCCAGGCTCCCTGGGTTCGTGCCCAGGCTCTGTCGTAACCGGCCGCGACTGGGAGGTCCGTGGGGCGACGCACAATTGGCCTAGCGTCGTCCGGGTTAGGGAGGGCTTGGTCGGTAGGGATGTCCTTGTCTCATCGCGCACCAGCGATTCCTGTGCCGGGCGCAGTGCGCGCTAACCAAGGTTGCCAGGTGCACAGTGTTTCCTCCGACACATTGGTGCGGCTGGCTTCCGGGTTGGATGCGCGCTGTGTTAAGAAGCAGTGCGGCTTGGTTGGGTTGTGTATCGGAGGACGCATGACTTTCAACCTTCGTCTCTCCCGAGCGGGAGTTGTAGCGATGTCAGGATGACTTCTTGCTGTCCCCAGTCCACCTTAGCGTGCTGCTACTCCAGTTTTAACTGTTCTGCCTTATTATTATTCAACCATGCTGGTCATTTATGAACATTTGAACATCTTGGCCATGTTCTGTTATAATCTCCACCCGGCACAGCCAGAAGAGGACTGGCCACCCCACATAGCCTGGTTCCTCTCTAGGTTTCTTCCTAGGTTTTGGCCTTTCTAGGGAGTTTTTCCTAGCCACCGTGCTTCTACACCTGCATTGCTTGCTGTTTGGGGGTTTAGGCTGGGTTTCTGTACAGCACTTTGAGATATCAGCTGATGTACGAAGGGCTATATAAATACATTTTATTTGATTTTAGCGATGAGACAAGATAGTAGCTACTACAACAATTGGATGCCACGGAATTGGGGAGAAAAAGGGGTAAAACATTTTTTACAAATGGAAGAAGTTCAAGATGACAGTCAATCACCCTCGGTTTGGGGCTCCATGCAAGATCTCACCTCGTGGGGCATCAATGATCATGAGGAAGGTGAGGGATCAGCCCAGAACTACACGGCAGGACCTGGTCAATGACCTGAAGAGAGCTGGGACCACAGTCTCAAAGAAAACCATTAGTAACACACTACACCGTCATGGATTAAAATCCTGCAGCGCACGCAAGGTCCCCCTGCTCAAGCCAGCGCATGTCCAGGCCCGTCTGAAGTTTGCCAATGACCATCTGGATGATCCAGAGGAGGAATGGGAGAATGTCATGTTGTCTGATGAGACAAAAATAGAGCTTTTTGGTCTAAACTCCACTCGCGTGTTTGGAGGAAGAAGGATGAGTACAACCCCAAGAACACCATCTCAACCGTGAAGCATGGAGGTGGAAACAGCATTCTTTGGGGAGGCTTTTCTGCAAAGGGGACAGGACGACTGCACCGTATTGAGGGGAGGATGGATGGGGCCATGTATCGTGAGATCTTGGCCAACAACCTCCTTCCCTCAGTAAGAGCATTGAAGATGGGTTGTGGCTGGGTCTTCCAGCATGACAACGACCCAAAACACACAGCCAGGGCAACTAAGGAGTGGCTCCGTAAGAAGCATCTCAAGGTCCTGGAGTGGCCTAGCCAGTTTCCAGACCTGAACCCAATAGAAAATCTTTGGAGGGAGCTGGAAGTCCGTATTGCCCAGCGACAGCCCCGAGACCTTAAGGATCTGGAGAAGGTCTGTATGGAGGAGTGGGCCAAAATCCCTGCTGCAGTGTGTGCAAACCTGGTCAAGAACTACAGGAAACGTATGATCTCTGTAATTGCAAACAAAGGTTTCTGTACCAAATATTAAGTTCTGCTTTTCTGATGTATCAAATACTTATGTCATGCAATAAAATGCAAATTAATTACTTAAAAATCATACAATGTGATTTTCTGGATTTTTGTTTTAGATTCCGTCTCACAGTTGAAGTGTACCGATGATAAAAATTACAGACCTCTACATGCTTTGTAAGTAGGAAAACCTGCAAAATCGGCAGTATATCAAATACTTGTTCTCCCCACTGTTTGTATGGGGGACAGGAAGGGGTAGTCATTAAAAACAGTGAACTATTATTTCAGAGTGCGAGTCCTTAACTTATTTGTTAAGCCAAAGTTTTACTTCTGACCTAATTTAGGCTTGGCTAAACAAAGGGGGTGAATACTTATGCAACAACTTTTTTTCCCACTTTGATCTACACAAAATACTCTGACAAATTGCTATTAAATCTAACTAACATTTTTTCACATTTGGTTAGTTAGTTGGAGTAGAGCTTGTTTTAATTTGATTACTTTATTCAATATTTCAAAATTACTATTTTAGTAGTACTTCAAATGTAAATCAGGCATACTTTTATGACCCCTGAACACCAACTATCAGTCACTTAGATCTATTTTCCGGTAGAGATACCTTGTGAAGCAACTGCTCTCTACTCCTCATGATCGGCGTTCTCTCGCTGTGTCTGCCCCACACTAACCTAATGTAGCAGCCGTAAAAGAAACACAGACCGCACAAGTAGACATGCAATGGATTATGGTCATTGTAGTTAATTATAGTTATAGTTTTCTGAGCTAAACTATATAGACTATTGGCCTGCTGGAAACTACAGCTCCCTACATCGCACAGTTCGGCCTGGATCTGATTTTATCTCAGGGGAAAGTGTGCAATGTGCTCATTGAGCTCAGGGAAAAATGTGATTCAAATAATTGAACAGACATTGGTCAATGTGTTGTTTTGAAAACCAAATGTATGAAATTGAGCACTAGTTGTTATGCTCTAACATAAGGAAATCAATGTGTGCCCAAAATACTCCTGAATGCATCATTATTTGAATTATAGATCCTCCCAGACAGTCTACCTCTTCTTTTGTTGATTGAAAACTAACAATGTTGATATTATACAAAAAATATAGGTCCATTTATCTTTTCTACATACTTTCAATGTTTCAGGTGTTTATATATTTAAACAATTTTCCATCCCAAAATAAATCTACACACCGGAAAGTATTTAGACCCCTTGACTTTTTCCCCATTTTGTTACTTTAACAGCCTTATTCTAAAATGGATTAAATGTTTTCCTCAATCTACACACAACACTCAATGACAAAGCAATAACAGGTTCTGAAATGTATAAAAAATAACTTCTCCTTATTTACATAAGTATTCTATGAGACTTTAAATTGAGCTCTGGTACACCCCGTTTCCATTGATAATCCTTGATGTTTCAACAACTTGATTGGAGTCCACCTGTGGTAAATACAATTGATTGGACATGATTTGGAAAGGCACACCTGTCTAAAGGTCTCACAGTTGACAGTGCATATCAGAGCAAAAACCGAGGTTGAAGGAATAGTCCGTAGATCTCCGAGACAGGATTGTATCGAGGCAAAGATCTGGGGAAGGGTACCAAAAAATGTCTGCAGCACTGAAGGTCATCATTCTAAAATGGATAAAGTTTGGAACCGAGACTCTTCCTAGAGCTGGCCGCCTGGCCAAACTGAACAATCGGGGGAGAAGGGGCCTTGGTCAGGGAGGTGACCAAGAACCCGATGGTCACTTTGACAGAGTTCCCCTGTGGAGATGGGAGAATCTTCCAGAAGGACACTCCTCTTTGCAGCACTCCACCAATCAGGCCTTTATGGTAGAGTGGCCAGATGGAAGCCACTCAGTAAAAAGGCACATGAATACCCTCTTGGAGTTTGCCAAAAGTCACCTAAAAAAAACTGAGAAACAAAATTCTGGTCTGAGGAAACCAAGATTGAACTCTCTGGCCTGAATGCCTAGTCTGGAGGAAACTTGGCACCATCCCTACGGTGGTGGCAGCATCATCATGCTGTGGGATTGTTTTTCAGCGGCAGGGACTGGGAGAATAGTCAGGATCCAGGCAAAGATGAATGGAGCAAAGTAGAGATCCTTGCTGAAAACCTGCTCCAGAGCACTCAGGACCTCAGACTGGGGTGAAGGTTCACCTTCCAACAGGACAACGACCGTAAGCACACTGCCAAGACAATGCAGGAGTGGCTTTAGGACAAGTCTCTGAGTGTCCTTGAGTGGCCCAGCCAGAGCCCGGACTGAAACTGATCGAACATCTCTGGAGAGACCTGAAAATAGCTGTGCAGCGACGCTCCCCATCGAACCTGACAGAGCTTAAGAGGATCTGCAGAGAAGAATGGGAGAAACTCTCCAAATACAGGTGTGCCAAGCTTGTAGCGTCATACCCAAGAAGACTCGAGGCTGTAATCGTTGCCAAAGGTGCTTCAACAAAGCACTGAGTAAAGGGTCTGAATACTTATTAAAAATAAACTGAAATCACATTTACATAACATTTGCAGAAAATTCTTAGCCTGTTCTTGCTGTGTCATTATGGGGTATTGTGAATTTTTTTAATAATCCATTTTAGAATAAGGCTTATGTAACAAAGTGGAAAAAGTCGGTCTGAATGCACATATAATATGCCCAATACTTTTCTATGCAAAAAAAGACACATACAGCAATCACAAGAACACACACACACTCGTACTGTAAGGAACTCATACCGCACCACACACACACACACACACACACACAACTCCTTAAGCATTTACATGTACACACCTCATTCATTGACATACCTTACTGCAAACATACACCCTAACCCAGTTTTTCCAATAGGGGAATACAAATCCGAGATCCTAGACAAAATACACAGCAACTGTCATCTATGTTCTACAGGTGCTGTACAAGCGTGTCCCATGTGGGAGGAAAGAGCAGAGTCTGTTCCTGACTGTTGTGGAGAACACCTGGATCCACGGGAGACAGAGACGCAGAGACCAGGGCCGACACCTCCGAGAGCTGCCCAGAGCGCCCCCCAGTGGTATTTCCACCACCCCTTCCTCAGTCACAGCCCAGCACCACTCCTCTACACACATTCCGGATAGCTCACACTCAGAGTCACACACTCCCACGGCAGCACAAGGGCCAGGCAGTGTTCCACAGTCAGGGACCAACCAGGCCAACTCTCAGCGGGCCAGCGGACAGGAAGTCCAAAGCCAGGAGGAGGAAACCAGCTGTGTCCCAGTCAAGAACAGTGGGACAGAGGAGGATGTCATCATGGAGTCTTCTCCCTCTATAACACCCAATAACATACTGGCACAGACAGCACTACTCACCACAACACAGAAACAGGAAGCCATAATCACAGAGGAAGTACCTACCGAAACACAGGAACAGGAAGTCAATGCCACTGGACAGGAAGTGATGCAGCCACAGAGCCCTGGCGCTGTGCAACACTTCCTGTTTAAGTGCTTGGTGAACGTGAAGGCTGAGGAGCAGGATGTTGCTGTGGAGATCCACTGGGTGGAAGGCCAAAACAAGGACCTGATGAACCAACTGTGTACCTACCTGAAGAACACTCTGTTTAGAGTGGTGGCCAAGCCACTGGGGACATAATGGAACATGGTTAACCTGTAGTACTGGGTCATGTTCATTAAGCAGAAAATGGTAGACGGGAACTTAACTTACCAGTTGTCTTATATTCTATTTGTGACCCGTTTGTAGCAGGTAGTGTAAAATGTACTTTGCTGGTTCATTAGTTTCACCTTAGTCTCCTTGTCAAGGTTATAATGAGCAGTGACTATTTTAGTTAATTCAAGTTTGATAAATTACAGTTAGAAATGTGTTTTAGTAACATGTAATTTGTCTATTTCCATGTTCAGTTAGTGTTTTACAAACAGCTGGTTTATTTCCAGAGACATTAAATTTGAGGTTGCCGTTTCCATAAACTACAGCTAATCCACTTGTTTCCTCCTGTTGATGAAATACAGCTTTTTAACACATTCTGGGGAGACACTTGCTTCACCTTTTTATAAGTGGCCTGTCGTTGTATCACAATTAGGAAGTGATGCCAGCCAAATTAGACGGCTATTGAGTTGTTCAGCTAGTAATGAATGGTCTTTGTACACACACACTGTCTAAAACAATACCTCATAGTAACGCAGGATGTCCAATCTTTCCTCAGTCTTTCCTGTGCCTAGAGTGCATGTACATTGGAATTGTCCGTAGACAATTATCACATGAACAGACGCACTTCCTGAGCAGAGATTTAGATGTGAATACCAGAAAACGTGGCCCAGCAGTGGACCCAAAGTGTATTTGTCACGTGCACAGGATACAACTGGTGTAAAACAATACTGTGAAATTCTTACCTTGGGAGCTCTTTCCCAACAATGCAGTGCTGGTAATAATATATAATCAATGAACAGCAGTGTTATGGTAGTAATAAATCTAATCATTATAGATGCAGAGGTGGTGTGTGAATGTGGCTGTAAGTGTATGGTGTCAATGAGTAGAGACTTGTGGATAGCTTGAGGGAGAGCAGTAGTTAGCAAGTTAAGTCTTATAGCCAGGGTAGAGGAGTCTGAGCCTGCCGGACATGAGCATGGAGAACAGTCCATATCTCGGGTGGCTGGAGTCTGGCCATTTTTCTGGCCTTTCTCGGGCATCGTCTGGCATGCATGTCCTGGATGGCTGGGTGCTCACCCCCAGTGATGCGCTGTGCTGTCCGCACCACCCTTTGTAGGGACTTCCGGTGCAGTTGCCATACCAGAGGGATACAACCAGTCAGGATGCGCTCAATGGTACAGCTGTAAAGACAGTGTGAGTGTATAAACAATATCACATTTTATTGGTCACATACATGTTTAGCAGCCGTTGTTGCGAGTGTAGAGAAATACTTGTTTCTAGTTCTGACAGTGCAACAATATATCTAACCATTTCAAAACAAATACCTAATACACACAAATCCAAGTAAAGGAATGGAATAATTAAGCAATAAAGCCCGAGGAGGTGTGGTATATGGCCAATATACGACGGCTAAGGACTGTTCTTAGGCGTAACTGCCTGGACACAGCCCTTAGCCGTGGTATATTGGCTTTTTATCACAAACACCTGAGGTGCCTTATTGCTATTATAAACTAGTTACCAACTTAATTAGAGCAGTAAAAATAAATTGTCAAACCTGTGGTAAATGGTCTGATTTACCATGGCTGTCAGCCAATCGGCATTCAGGGCTCGAACCACCAGTTTATAAGAATATATATGGATGAGCAATTTCTGTATAGAATACAGTATATACATATGAGATTAGTAACACAAGATATGTAAACATTAAAGTGACTAGTGTTCCATTTATTAAAGTGGCCAATGATTTCAAGTCTGTATATAGGTAGCAGCCTCCATGCTAGTGATGGCTATTTAACAGTCTGATGGCCTTGAGAGATTGAAAAACAGCTTCTCTCGGTCCCAGCTTTGATGCACCTGTACTGACCTCGCCTTCTGGATGATAGCGGGGTGAACAGGCAGTGGCTCGGGTGGTCATTGATTATCTTTTTGGCCTTCCTGTGACATCGGGTGCTGTAGGCATCTTGGAGGGCAGGTAGTTTAACCTGGTGATGCGTCGTGCAATCCGCGACACCCTTTGGAGAGCCCTGCGGTTGTGGGCGGTGCAGTTGCTGTACCAGGCACTACGATATATGTACCAGGCAAAGGTGAGTTCACAGCTCTGTTTGAGTGCAACTGTGTCACTATCACAGTGGCCTTTTTTTAAAGCCGCAATATTGACTTCCTGCTCGTATTACTGTGTCAGTGTGATAAATAGAACAGACACACAATGGTTGCTTGAGGTGGTGTCACTTTTTGGTTGAATTTATAACTTTGGTCTTAAATAGCTATCACGCCAGTAAAAAACAAGCAAGCATAATACTTGTTAATTATCTAAATTAAAGGGGTATGCTGACAAAGCAAAAGAACATTACTGTCCATTGTTAAACTGAGAAAATGGACTACTCCCCGAACATCCAGACAGTCAGCCCAAGGTCGTCGACGGTCGGTCATGTGGAGAGAAAGGCTTACTACTGTCTATATATAACAAACGTTCGAATTGCTCTCATTTAAAGCCGCCCCGCCCTGTACCACGTTGTTTGTGAATTGACTATTCCACCACGCCCTTTGTATGTATGACTAATGGTACATTTGACGGTTGACACGGCAAATGGTTGCAACACAAATAAATTACATGTTTCCTTTAAGATTACGTTAAACAGACAACTGTGATGACACATGTATGGCGGAAATTGGTTTCTGAGGCCACAGACCTGGAGACCGAATCATAATATTCGAATGATGGCTACTGCACTTTGTCCATGTGTTCAAGCACCATACCTTGTTGTTCTCCCTGGTGATTGGCTATTGGGGAAATGATTTGCCGTGAACGGATACAGATAAATCGTGGATTAGGAATTAAAGATAGAACATGTAGTTTGTGTTAATCATAACACTATGAAATTCAATGTTGAAACAACTTTTGGAATCAACATGCTGAGTTGTTTAAATTCAACTGAGGAACGACTTTCACAATTTGTTTAATTTTCATGCTTCGTTTCTTTCATTCTAAGAAATAGCAGCAGGTCAGTCCATTCCAAGACTCCATTTCTTGTTTTCTTTGTCATTGCAGTGTATGGGAGGGAATAACATGTGTGGGCGGTCATAAATGGTATGCTTTTGGCCCTGATTTGTTACCCACTACTCGCAGCGCCATCTTGTTGCAACTCCTCTACGTATGTATGTGGAAGAGTTTCTACGAGGGGTCTCCGATTACCCTTTTCTTCAGTTTTGCTGATTGAAAGACTGGATCATTACACTGAAAAATAAAGTGCATACTCTGTAACATTTGCTCAACATTTTTACTTGTAACGTTTTGTTTCCAATACGGAGAAGAAATGAGCATCGAAACGCTTTTAGAAGCAGCAAAGTTTTTGGAATTGCAAGCCCAGCAACAACAGAAAGCACGTGGTATGTAAAGGTTGCAATCAATTATAGGTTTTCTAGAGGCTTTCAAAGTTTAAAGGATCAAACGAATTCGTTATTTAGATGTGTCAAATTTCTAAGTTATTTCTACTGTGAAAATAATCTCTGCATGCATTTTACCTCTCTCGATGTAAATCGACTTCTACCGTAATACATTATTTGTGTTTAAATTTAACGTGCACAGTTGATTGTATTGCCTTTGTTTGGGTTGTGATTAGACTTCCTTGTCTCGACTATATAGTTGGCTCTACTGAGTTAAATGTCTTGAGCAATTTGAGGTGTGATTTGAAATGGTAGCCTATTTCAGTGGCTCCTTGTTCTAAGAAGTTGATTACAAATATATAATTTGGATGTGTGACAGGAGACAATGTAGCCATGTGAATTTTACTGCATTACAGACGTAGGATGATCGAAACGCCTCCTATCAAGTCTTGAAACGATCTTGTTTATTTGCAACACTGTTTCCAACTATGATATCTCGGCAAAACCCTGTAACCTTAACATTTGGCGACCTCTTTTAAAGTTGAATAGTAACCTTCATTCATTATTTTACATTCGAGAAAACAACTCGCAGGAAAGGGCGGTGGCGACGGGAGCGTTAAATCCGTTTTGCATAATTTGACCTGACATAGCAGGGGATCATATGACAGATTTCAGGTTTCCCTCTCGGTTTCTGTGGCGATCAGTCTTTTGAACTCCTAAAATGATTGTATGAATACAACTTTACATTTTGTGATTTCGTACATGGCACTTTTTAAACTGAAATGTAGACTAAATAGTGCATTCATAGTAAAGGAACCTTCGGCTCACGCGCTAAACACGTAATTGTTTTGCGTGTTGCTGGTGACGTGTCCAAATTGATGACGCCCCATATCTGCAACCGGGGCCGGCCGTTTCACCACGTGCATGCTCGGCACTCCTACACTCGGAGGCCCCCTCCCGCCCTGTTCTCTTCTCTCTAGTGCTGCTGCTGCTGGTCAGTGTGGGAGAAAGTAGGGCAGTGTTTCTCCCGCTCGACTGTACTCACTCCTCTGCTATGTGCAGTGGTTATATAAGTGGAACTACACATGTTTTTAACTCCATTCTATCAAGGCTACAGAGCTGAAAACAACGATGCAAAATTTCACTAGATATTTAGTAAGTCAAGCAAACATTAACCAAGTAACTCCTCTCACTGAATCTTGTTTTTCGTGTACTTTGAAAGTGTGTATGTTATTATATATGAGCTCATTGTAGTCTCGAGTCAACCAATTTACTGAAGAAAATAAGGTTATTGGAAAGTGTTTTAATTGACAAACTAATGCCGTTGACAAACAAACTTATACCAGACTTGACTCTCACGTTGATTTACAAAATTATGTTTATAAATTGCATGAAAACTAGGCTATACTCAACTGTTTCTCCGATTTTACCGGAAACCAAGGAGTGGCATCATTCTCTCACATCTTAGGTCAATGCTTTCCCTTCTGATTACTCATGGGTTGAGAACCAAGATGGTAAAAGTAACAACAACCCCTTCCTCTACCTTATCCACAGCTTCCTACTCACCAGTCAGTTTCTTGATTTGTCATTAATTTGCAGAGAGGACAGAGGGGTAATGACCTGTGTACATAGTCATTGAATGCTGGTCACTTTAATGTTTACATAGTTTTACCCACTTTATGTTTGTACTGTATTCTAGTCATGGCTCATCATATAACTACTGCTGTATACATATTTTAAATTAATATACTGTCAATAATAGCAATACACACCATCATATATATTTATATTCCGGACTCTGACATCGCCTGTTCTTATATTAATGTGTATTATTAGGTATTACTGCACTGTTGGAGCTAGGAACATAAGTGTTTCACTACACCCGTGAGAGCATCTGCAAAATATGTGTAAGCGACCAATACTATTTGATTTAGGAGTTTCAATACTCTGTACTCTGCACTTAAAGGGAGGTTTTAAGTATGTAATGGGTTTTTAAAGGACCATCCTCAGATGCATGTAGAGAAAGACTTATTCCTAGCTCTGGGCAGGGGTTGATCTCTGGAATGGGTTTGTAAAGGACCATTCTTCTCATGTACTTGTAGAGTGGAATTAGACAGTGCTGGCTTTGTATTTGATGTACTCAGTTTGACCTTTTGAATCCTACTCTGGGTGTGTGACTGGGCAAGGTTGAACCAATCCTTCTGGGGTTTGTCCCGAACCAATCCTTCTGGGGTTTGTCCGAACCAATCTAGTCCTCCTGGGGTTTTATGGGTTGTTCTTGTATTTGGGAGGAGAGCACTTAATGGACTGCAACTTCTCAGGGCTCCTGAACTTTGAACTCTGACTGCAATTTGTCACTAATGAGTGTAGTGGAAAGGCCTGAGGTGGTGGTTAAAAACTAATGATGGTGTTGTTTACACTGATGACAGTGCTAGGGTGTGCACTAATACAACCCTGGTCTTGAACATTTTATTTTTAATAACTTAAATCGGCCTAGTTCAGGTCGATTTACAAAACATTTCACAAAAGTAGTGCAGTGGGCCTTTAATAGTCCTGTATTAGCGACCCGATAGCAGTCTGGAGCATGTGGGCAACCCCCACCCACACTCGAAGAACGATATCGCAGCACCCCTAAACTACTTCCCGCGGCTATGATCTGCTATTTATTTGAGACTCTTAAGACTGGGGTGGCTTTCAGTGTCTCTGATGATCTGGCCTCTGCTGTGCTGGGGAGAGCAGAGCTGTTGCTTGTTCCTGGCTATGAAGAAAATATGTCCAATGCCTGTGTTCACTGTGAAATCATGTTCCATGTATGTTATGGCATTAGCCTCTTTTGGATGATGCGCAGGCAGAGAGCGTTATTGTGACTGACAGACACACTGTTATGCTATACTTTGAGACTTTCGCTTTTGTCAATATTTTTGACTACAGTCAGCTATACCCTCCTGATAATCAGGTAAACTACCACAGCTTGGGCCCAATCCATTGTATGACCTCTATCTCCCACACTTCTGAAATGTTCTCAGAACAACCCAATTGGATATGGTGGTCGAAGGGAAGAAGGCAACATTGTGTAGCTAACGTGCTGTAATGGCTAGACTTGGCATGGCCCTGCTCCACCCCTTATCAACGTAAAGGATGGCTGTAAAAGCTCTCTTGTGTCTGACGGGTTCTAACACTGCTGTTAGCATGGCAACTGGACAACCCCCCCCCCCCCTAGTATCTACACATTGAAACACGTGCTGGTGGGGGGGGGGGGGGGATTCTCCAATCTGATTGGATGAAGATAGGTGAGGTCGTTGCTAGAACTCAGGGATTCAACCCCCTCTTTTCCTTTGTCTCTCTGGCTTGTCCAGGTTGTCGTCTTTTCTCCCCCACTCTGAGACGACATTGCGCATTCCTTGTTCTTTCAACACAATGTGAGCTCATTCTCAAAGGACAGCACGTGGACTTTTATGTAAATAGTATCAGTACTGAACTGTTCTAACAGACAAGTCTCTCACTTTCTCTCCGTGCTCTCAGTAGATGTGGAGATATCACAGAAGGAAGTTTCCCAGAAAAACAATTCTGCTTCTGCTCTAAGTTTCACATACTCTTCTTTACAGTATGTAGCCCTACACATACTACAGCATATGGGTCTCCAGTAAGGAGATTTAGTTTGGGGAATTACAGAAGCTTGTAATATCCCAACAGAATATATCCCTTTTTACATTGGAACTATGCCCGTATGAATGGGATGGGGCTAGTGGCATAAAACCTGCTTTTACTTGGACACACTGACCTTGGAATATACCCCACTCCCTATTCAAAAAATATATATAATAATCTCACAAACTGAGTGCAGCACAGATTTTACCACACACACTGTCAGTCAGTTCTCCTGTCATACTACAGACTAGAGGTCGACCGATTAATCGGAATGGACGATTTTCAAGTTTTCATAACAATCCGTAATCGGCATTTTTAGACACCGATTATGGCCGATTACATTGCATACACTACATACACTCCACGGAGACTTCGTGGCAGGCTTGACTACCTGTTATGCGAGTGCAGCAAGGAGCCACGGTAAGGTGCTAGCTAGCATTAAACCTATCTTATAAAAAACAATCAATCTTAACATAATCACTAGTTAACTACACATGGTTGATATTACTAGTTTATCTAGCTTGTTAATTTATCATTGAATCATAGCCTACTTCGCCAAACGGGTGATTTAACAAGCGCATTCGCGAAAAAGCACTGTCGTTGCTCCAACATGTACCTAACCATAAACATCAACGCCTTTCTTAAAATCAATACACAAGTATATATTTTTTAAACCTGCATATTTAGTTAATATTGCCTGCTAACATGAATTTCTTTTAACTAGGGAAGTTGTGTCACTTCTCTTGCATTCATTGCATGCAGCGTCAGGGTATATGCGACAGTTTGTGCCGCCTGGCTCGTTGCGATCTAATTTGCCAGAATTTTACGTAATTATGATATACATTGCACAACCTTCAATGTTAACAGGAATATTTAGACTTATGGATGCCACCCGTTAGATAAAATACGGAACGGTTTCGTCGTTCACTGAAAGAATAAACGTTTTATTTTCGAAATGCTAGTTTCCGGACCATGTTAATGACCTAAGGCTCGTATTTCCGTGTGTTATTATGTTATAATTAAGTCTATTATTTTATAGAACAGTCTGACTGAGTGGTGGTAGGCAGCAGCAGGCTCGTAAGCATTCATTCAAACTGCACTTTCGTGCGATTGCCAGCAGCTCTTCGTAATGCTTCAAGCATTGAGCTGTTTATGACTTCAAGCCTATCAACTCCCGAGATTAGGCTGGTGTAACCAATGTGAAATGGCTGGCTAGTTAGTGGGGTGCACGCTAATAGTGTTTCAAACTCGTCACTCGCTCTGAGACTTGGAGTAATTGTTCCCCTTGCTCTGCAAGGGCCACGACTTTTGTGGAGCGATGGGTAACGATGCTTCGAGGGTGGCTGTTGTCAATGTGTTCCTGGTTGGAGCCCAGGTAGGGGCGAGGAGAGGGACAGAAGCTAAACTGTTACACTGGCAATACTAAAGTGCCAATAAGAACATCCAATAGTCAAAGGTATATGAAATACAAATGGTATAGAGAGAAATAGTCCTATAATTCCTATAATGACCTCAACCTAAAACTTCTTACCTGGGAATATTGAAGACTCATGTTAAAAGGAACCACCAGCTTTCATATGTTCTGAGCAAGGAACTTAAACGTTAGCTTTCTTACATGGCAAATATTGCACTTTTACTTTCTTCTCCGACACTTTGTTTTTGCATTATTTAAGCTAAATTGAGGCTAAATTGATTTTTATTGATGTGTTATATTAAGTTAAAATAAGTGTTCATTCAGTATTGTTGTAATTGTCATTATTACAAATAAATACATTTTAAAAAATCGTCCGATTTAATCTGTATCTTTTTTTGATCCTCGAATAATCGGTATCTGTTTTTGGTCGACCTCTACTCCAGACCTGTGTGAATAAACTCGTTTAAAGAATAAACAGCATTGAGTTTGTCATGTAGCCAGGCAACCAGCCAGCACCAAGAAGCGCAACGTAATGAGGACTTGGAAATGGCACCTATTCTCTATATAGTGCACTACAGGATTCCCTCAAAGACAAGCTCTGTTTAGTATAATGTCAATTCTTGTAACTAGTTTCACTGTTCTGGCAGGCAAGGCATTGCGGCTGCATTATAGGCAAGGCATTGCGGGCAAGGCATTGCGGCTGTCAAACTCACTAGAGGGAGATTAGTCAGAGAACGCTAGAAATGTTGTGAAGTGTTTCTGCTGGTACTTAACCTTGCTGCTCTAACTGTTAGCATGCTCTGTCCTCTAACCATGCCGTCTTTCTCTCCCCACAGAGGAGAATGAGCTGCGGGAGAAGCTTCGCCTCGAACCGCTATCTGACCACAAACGCAATGATGTCACTACCTACTCCTCCCCCATCCAGATGAACTATGTGACCCGAGCAGAAGACTCCTGCCCCTACTCAGAGCGCTGCCCCGCCTTTGTCCCGCCCCCGCTGCCGCCCCCCTCCATGACTGTCATCCCTATCCCCACGATGACCTCCAACCACACAGGTCTGCCCCCCACCGTCCCAACCCCCTCTTCCCCCCAGGCTGGGGCAGCACCCCACCTGGCCTCCCCCAGGAGGGACCCTCACTCTCCAGGGCAGGGCCACCAGGGACAGGGTGTGCTTTTGGCTCTCTCTCCTCAGGTGACGACAGACCACTCCCACCACTTGTCTTTGGCTCAATCTGGCAACCACAAGCAGAATCATCACCACCATCACCTTCCACAGATTGTTTCCCCTCAATCTGGAACCCATAAACTGCTGCAGAAGCAACAACAGCAGTCTCCCCAGCTGGTGCAACCTGGCTCCATCGTCTCAGCCTCCCAGCTGCATTCCTTACTCCCCCAGCCAGGGCCCCCCCAGACTCCGTGCGGAGGCCAGACCAGCCCTGTTGGGGGCCGAGGCAGCCCCCCTGACCTGGACGGGAAGAAGAGGCCTGGAGGGTAAGTGGCCATTTAGTTATTTATAGGAGAGGATGGTTTGAACTTTGTTTGGATTTTTTCCTCCATTTGCCTTTTAGTTTTCCTTTGTCTGTAACTGTGCCTGTGATTGTCAGTCACTTGTTGAGTGGTAAGGCACAAACGGTATCGGAAGAATCACGAACCATAAAAAGTCACTGCACTGAAGGATTCTTGGACTAAATTATTCTTGGCTTATGTACTTCATAATGGGTATGTCCTGATTGGACAATTGTGTAATAATCAGATCCAATTAGCTCCCTGTGCATATTATACAGTATATTGTTGAAGTAAAGTAGAAGATGATGGAGTACTTTATATTTGTTGGTTGATTTTGATTCTTGTTCTGTGAGTCTCGTCGTCTTGCCCATTCTGGACACCCAATCTTACAATGTGCTCCGATCTGTGCTTTTACAGGGCAGGGACAAGAGAAGTACATAACAAGCTTGAGAAAAACAGGTGGGTGCATCTCTCTCCCATGGTCGCCTTTATTAAACAAAGAGGGTTGAGCTCTTTGCACAGGTCAGTTTAAGGTTGAGATTAGGTGTGCACTTTTATTTTTATATATTTTTTAAATGTATAATTGAACCTTTTTATTTACAATGACGGCCTACCCTGGCCAAACCCGCACAACGCTAGGCCAATTGTGTGCCGCCCTATGGGACTCCCAATCACGGCTGGATGTGATACAGCCTGGATTCGAACCGGGGACTGTAGCGATGCCTCTTGCACTGAGATACAGTGCCTTAGACCACTGCGCAACTCGGGAGCCCACTTATTGCCCATGTCTTTTTTTCAACCGAGTTGCTTGCTTGCTTCTCTGTCCTGTTCTAAGAACAACTTATTCTCCCATTTATTCACTTATGGCTAATCTATAGCTATTGCATTTGTCAGACGATAATTGACATCTTGGACTTGTTAATGGCTTTGAATGTTCTGCTTATTCTGCTAGTACTTCCATGTACTGTAATAGTAGGGTTATAATGCCCAGAACGGGACTAAGCAGGGGAGTTGTTGCCGTACCCCTGCCTGTATCCTTTATTAGAGATGTTTCACCAGGAAACAGAAACCTGTTCAATGTGTCTTATGTTACTAGGAATTATTTATAAGTCCCAAATGGTAAATTGGTTTGCAGCATTTTTTTTCTTTTTGAATCTGAATGTGAAATGACGTCTCGTCCTGCCTCTTCCTCGAACTAAAAGGCTCTTCTCTCTACCTTCATCCCTCCATCCCTTACACTTAGACGTGCTCACCTGAAAGAGTGCTTTGACACCCTGAAGAAAAACATCCCCAACGCAGACGAGAAGAAGACCTCTAACCTCAGTGTCCTGAGGAGCGCCCTCCGATATATACAGGTAAGCAACCTAGAAGAACTGCATGGCTGAGCAAAGGAGAAACTACTACTGAGTTGTTGAATTCAGTGTCGATTTTCACAATTGAATTTACTGTGGCTTTTCTAGTTTTCCAATGTTGATTGTTTCCCTGTCAAGGGGAGCAGGGTCAGTTTTCTGTGAAGCTTTGTTTGAAGAAGCTTTTTTCCAGTAACGAAGTTGGAGTTTTATACTTGTGGATAATTTAATATAAGTGTTGTTGGCAGACCGTGTACTGCAGGGGTAGGCAACTAGATTTGGGGCAGAAGGTAGCCTAGTGGTTAGAGCATTATACTAGTAACCGGAAGGCTGCTAGATTGAATCCCAGAGCTGACATGGTAAAAATCTGTTGTTCTGCCCCTGAACAAAGCAGTTTAACCCACTGTTCCTATGCCGTCATTGTAAATAAGAATTTGTTCCTTACTGACTTGCCTAGTTAAATAAAGTTTAAAAAATGTTTAAAGTCAGCCGCTGACCGATCAGGGGCCAGAACATGATTATAATAATTTGTACACTGCGAATTGACTAAGACCAAGTGAGATTTGTATTTGAAAATAACAATTTCAAACCTTGATTATATTGAGTTTCCTTTTTTTATTTGTGAGAATACTTGGTGAACAGTGACATTTTTTTTTTAAATTGCAGAATTTCTAGTGATTTTACATTTTTGGTTTGTTTTTGTGACCAACTTTTTATTTAGTTTTGTCATTTTCTTTTAACATTATTTTTTATTTTTTTACAGGCACAACATTTTTTTGGGGACAAAAAACTAAAATACTTTGGGAGGGGACAAAATAAATCACTTGCGGGTTGGTTTTGGACTGCGGGCTGCCTGTTGCCGACCCCTGGTGTATTGTCTGGTGGTGTTGCTAGGAACTGTCTAAGCACTGAACCTTTCTGTTGCTTCTTCAGTGTGAACTGATGGTGTATATTCCACCACATCTACAGGTGGTTTCTTGTGTGGGCAAACTGTCTGTTACAAAATGGCAATTAATTTAAAATGAACTAAAGATGATAACAATCCTTATTTTGTGTTAGTGCCAGTAGGCTGATATTGGAGCTGCTTTGTATATCCTAGGGTCCTTGGTGTTCTTGGCAACGTCATTAGGTCTGGTCTGGTTAGTCCAGGGGAGGGAAGGAAGTTTCTAGTCTCAAGCAGAAAGCTAAACTGTCTGGATATGCTCTGTTGCCTTTTGGGTATAGGCGGAACAGAGTCTCCAATGAAAATGTACAAAAAGTTCATTAAAACCCATTTGAAAGATTGATTAAAGATAATCTTAATAAAAAGCTTTATAAAACCTAATCTCATGTGATTAAAACCTTTTTTAATGGACTTTTGTGGTTGAAACAGGAATGACTAATTGTGGTTCAATGAGTCATGATGTGTGATACTGGCAGGGAGTATATCGAAAGCTGTGTGCAAGCAGATGACCGGTGTACAAAGGTCTTCGACTGAGCTACTTTAACTCAGGAGTGATGTGATCGAGTTCCTGTTGCTATGTTTGCTGTGTGTGTGCTTGTTTAATATGCACACACACTACTTTCCTGTGCACCTCCACCTCTGGTGCTGGTGAGGATCTGATCTTGTATGTTGGTGGCAGCGGTGGGGTGCATGGGGGGGGGGGGGGGCTAGGGAGGGCTATGAGAGACTAGGAGAGAGGGAAACTAGGGCAGTGTGGGTGTACAGAGAACTCATGTCACCCAATCTCCCTCCTCCCCCTGCCTCCCTCTCTGTGTGATGAGGGAACGCTGCCGTGTTAGTGTGGCGTGTTCGACTAGCAGACTGACCCAGCACCCCCAGCCCCCCTCGACAGCCAAGCTGGATTTAGGATGTATTTAAAGCACGTACTGGCCAGGAAACAAACAAACAACTACAGATATATTCCACTCTTGATGTATTTACACTAGCATGGTTCTCCACTTTTAGGAATTTAACATAAGCTTATTTAGTGAAGAGGGAAATCAGGATTTTTATTTTGTTTAAGATTTTCAGTACATTGTAATATATTTCCATCTTAATAATGCACTTTTGCAGGACTGAATACTGGTATAAAAAAAATATCTGGAATAGTGTATGTTGTAAACTCCCACCAGTCTTAGAAGTTATAATAAGTATGCGACACAGGCCTACGTGTGCATAGTTGCTTCATGTTGCTATAAAACCATCGCATCCTCCGGTCTTCCCTTTTACTGATCAGTTTACTGTAAGAGGCTCCTTCTCAGTACTACTGTCTATGGAGCTCAGACTGAGCAGCGTTTCCTGATAGACAAGCTCAGTACACACACACTAGCCTATAGCAGGCCTCTCTCCTTGGTAACAGTTGACTAGTAGAAGTCGTGCTGAGTCACGCAGTTCTCGTCCCTAATTGTTATTGGTTGCACTCCAATAGTGGTGGGTTAGGGGAGAGCAAGGGAGGGGTGGAAAGAAGAGTAGAGAGAGGGAAGAGATGGGAGGGGTGTATTAAAAGTCCGGTGCAGGGCAGGCACGTGTTTCCCGACTGCACGCGCCTCTCTCTCCCTACATGCCCCCTCTTGATCCCCTCTTCCATTTTTTTGTTACTTTAGGTTGGGGGCAAAGGGTGGGGCAGTCTACTAATGTGACCAATGAGCACCACACCAGAGTTTGAATAAGAGGATTTGGGCAGAGGATTACTTTTCGTTTGATTCATCTTTGGACAGTGATGCTGGCAGCCCTTCAGTCGCTGCAGCTAGCAGCATTACACTCAAAGTTCCAAAATAATAGACATTTCAAATCTCATATGTGTGTGATATACACTGCTCAAAAAATAAAGGGAACACTAAAATAACACATCCTAGATCTGAATGAAATATTCTTATTAAATACGTTTCTTTACATAGTTGAATGTGCTGACAACAAAATCACACAACAATTATCAATGGAAATCAAATTTATCAACCCATGGAGGTCTGGATTTGGAGTCACACTCAAAATTAAAGTGGAAAACCACACTACGGGCGGATCCAACTTTGATGTAATGTCCTTAAAACAAGTCAAAATGAGGCTCAGTAGTGTGTGGGGCCTCCACGTGCCTGTATGACCTCCCTACAACGCCTGGGCATGCTCCTGATGAGGTGGCGGATGGTCTCCTGAGGGATCTCCTCCCAGACCTGGACTAAAGCATCTGCCAACTCCTGGACAGTCTGTGGTGCATGGAGCGAGACATGATGTCTCAGATGTGCTCAATTGGCTTCAGGTCTGGGGAACGGGCGGGCCAGTCCATAGCATCAATGCCTTCCTCTTGCAGGAACTGCTGACACTCCAGCCACATTAGGTCTAGCATTGTCTTGCATTAGGAGGAACCCAGGGCCAACCGCACCAGCATATGGTCTCACAAGGGGTCTGAGGATCTCATCTCGGTACCTAATGGCAGTCAGGCTACCTCTGGCGAGCACATGGAGGGCTGTGCGGCCCCCCCAAAGAAATGCCGCCCCACACCACGACTGACCCACCGCCAAACCGGTCATGCTGGAGGATGTTGCAGGCAGCAGAACGTTCTCCACGGCGTCTCCAGACTCTGTCACATGTGCTCAGTGTGAACCTGCTTTCATCTGTGAAGAGCACAGGGCGCCAGTGGCGAATTTGCCAATCTTGGTGTTCTCTGGCAAATGCTAAACGTCCTGCATGGTGTTGGGCTGTAAGCACAACCCCCACCTGTGGACGTCGGGCCCTCCTACCACCCTCATGGAGTCTGTTTCTGACCGTTTGAGACACATGCACATTTGTGGACTGCTGGGGGTCATTTTGCAGGGCTCTGGCAGTTCTCCTCCTGCTCCTCCTTGCACAAAGGCGGAGGTAGTGGTCCTGCTGCTGGGTTGTTGCCCTCCTACGGCCTCCTCCACGTCTCCTGATGTACTGGCCTGTGTCTTGGTAGTGCCTCCATGCTCTGGACACTACGCTGACAGACACAGCAAACCTTCTTGCCACAGCTCGCATTGATGTGCCATCCTGAATGAGCTGCACTACCTGAGCCACTTGTGTGGGTTGTAGACTCCGTCTCATGCTACCACTAGAGTGAAAGCACCGCCAACATTCAAAAGTGACCAAAACATCAGCCAGGAAGCATAGGAACTGAGAAGTTGTCTGTGGTCACCACCTGTAGAACCACTCCTTTATTGGGGGTGTCTTGCTAATTGCCTATAATTTCCACCTGTTGTCTATTCCATTTGCACAACAGCATGTGAAATTTGTCAATCAGTGTTGCTTCCTAAGTGGACAGTTTGATTTCACAGAAATGTGATTGACTTGGAGTTACATTGTGTTGTTTAAGTGTTCCCTTTTATTTTTTTGAGCAGTGTATATACACACACACACACACACACACACAGTGTTGTTGCGATGTGCAAATAGTTAAAGTACAAAAGGGAAAATTAATAAACGTAAATATGGGTTGTGTTTACAATGGTGTTTGTTCTTCATTGGTTGCCCTTTTCTTGTGGCAACAGGTGTTGTTAGGTGGTTGTAGAAATATCTTTTTTTTTTTTGGATTTTGATAATTAGCTGGTATCCGCCTAATTCTGCTCTGCATGCAATATTTTGTGTTTTACATTGTACACAGGATATTTTAGCAGAATTCTGCATGCAGTCTTAATTTGGCGTTTGTCCCATTTTGTGAAATCTTTGTTGGTGAGCGGACCCCAGACTTCACAACGGTGAAGGGCAATGGGTTCTATAACTTTAAGCACCAGCTGTCAGAGCAGCTCACAGATTACTGCGAGCGCCCAAACAACTACCACCCCTACTGTATTTATTTTGCTCCTTTGCACCCCATTATTTATATCTCTACCTTGCACATTCTTCCACTGCAAATCTACCATTCCAGTGTTTATTTATTATTTTATTTTTTTACTTGCTATATTGTATTTACTTCGCCACCATGGCCTTTTTTTTGACCTTATCTCACCTCATTTGCTCACATCGTACACATTTTTCTATTGTATTATTGACTGTATGTTTGTTTTACTCCATGTGTAAATCTGTTGTTCGTGTCGAACTGATTTGCTTTATCTTGGCCAGGTCGAAATTGTAAATGAGAACTTGTTCTCAACTTGCCTACCTGGTTAAATAAAGGTGAAATAAATAAAATGAAAATAACAGATTCAGGTATTTTTAGCCGGCTCCTAATTGGTATGCCAAATGTTGTTATTTTTGATGGTTTAGAATGCCCTTGCCTTGTCTCTCAGCTCGTTCACAGCTTTGTGCAAGTTACCTGTGGCGCTGAGGTATGTATCATTTTTTTGTGCTCTAGGGCAACGTTGTCTAGATGGAATTTGTATTGGTGGTCCTGGCGACTGGACTTTTTTTTGGAACACCATTATTTTTGTCTTACTGAGATTTACTGTCAGGGCCCAGGTCTGGCTGAATCTATGCAGAACATCTCTAGGTGCTTCCTTGGTTTGTGACAGAGGCACCAGATCATCAGAAAACAGTAGACATTTGACTTTGGATTCTAGTAGGGTGAGGCCGGGTGCTGCAGACTTCTTGTGCCCTCACCAATTCGTTGATATTTTTTGTTGAAGAGGGTTTGGCTTAAGCTGCATGGCCCTGTGGAAAGAAATGTGTGTTTCTTGCCAATTTAACTGCACACTTGTTGTTTGTGTACATGGATTTTATAATGTCGTATGTTCCCCCCCCCCCCCCCCTCCCAACACCACTTTCCATCAATTTGTATAGCAGACCCTCATGCCAAATTGAGTCAAAGGTTTCTTTTTTTTAAATCAACAAAGCATGAGAAGACTTTGCCTTTGTTTTAGTTTGTTTATTTGTCAATTAGGGTGTGCAGGGTGAATACGTGGTCTGTCATACGGTACTTTGGTAAAAAGCCAATTTGACATTTGCGTTGTTTTCACTGAGGAAATGTATGAGTCTGCTGTTAATGATAATGCATAGGATTTTCCCAAGGTTGCTGTTGACGCATATCCCTACCTTGCCCTTTGTGCTGTTGCCTGTGCCCAATAATGTTTGTACCATGTTTTGTGCTGCTACCATGTTGTGTTGCTACCATGTTATTGTCATGTTGTGTTGCTGCCATGCTATGTTGTCTTAGCTCTCTCTCTATGCAGTGTTTTGGTGTCTCTTGTGATGTGTGTTTGGTCCTATATTTTTTTTATTTTTTATCCCAACCTCCGTCCCCGCAGGAGGACCTTTTGGTAGGCCATCATTGTAAATAAGAATTTTTTCTTAGCTGACATGCCTAGTTAAACTTTTTATTTATTTTGTCTGTCATCTTTGTTTGAGCAACATGGCCTCCTGGGTAGGAGTGCTGATCTAGGATCAGTTTAGCCTTTTAGATCATAATTAATTCAATTATTTTGGTTAGGAGCGACCTGATACTAGATCAGCACTCCTACTCTGAGACTCTTTATGAATGAAAACTCTGATCATGTTATCTCCAGGCCCGGTCTCTTATCAGAGCATGCCTCTTCTCTTGTTTTCCACCGAGGTTACTGTCACTGCGAGGTTACTTCTCGCCATCAGCCACTCTGCTGAGAAGTCAAGTCACACTTCCTTGTTTCATTTTTTCCTCCTTTCATAGAAGTGACTGAGTAAGCTAGAGACCAAACCGACAAGGAACTTTCATTTAAGGCTGAACTTGCATTTAAGGCTGCCTGCTTGCAAGCAGATTTTTACTTTCCTTGCTTGTCGGTTTGAGCTGTTTTTCTCAAGACATTTTCTCCTACAGTAGTTAGTTGTCCTTTGTTAGGCTGTATTAGTTACTTTACTACTTTAAGACTTCTTAAGATGTGGTCTGTAACATGGAATGTTTTTCTGATCTAATTGCTGCTGTTTGATATAATACGTGTTAAAATGGCTGTGTGTGAGAGATTGGCTGTGTGTGAGAGATGGCTAGGGAGAATGGCTGTGTGTGAGAGATGGCTAGGGAGAAAGGGAGAATGGCTGTGTGAGAGATGGCTACGGAGAAAGGGAGAATGGCTATGTGTGAGAGATGGCTAGGGAGAAAGGGAGACTGGCTATGTACACCATGCTGGAACTCTTAAACCCTGGATTGCTCAACACTGGGACTCCTCCCGCTCTTCTTTCAGCCCTCCCTCCAGCCTGCCTCACACTGCTCATAGGGCCACATGAGCAAGAGAGCACATGGCTAGCCTGAGCTTTGTAACATCAGCCACAGCTCAGTGCTAAAGCTAGCTATCTATCTCCTCTCCTGGGACTGCCGGGGAGGGAGACTTAGCTAGCTGCTAACTGGAGGGGAGGGTGGAAGGTGGGGAGGGAAAGAGAGGGAGGGGACATGCACAGACATCCGTAAACACCAGGCTCATTTTACCCAGCCTATTAGATTTCATTGGCGACAGAAGGACTCTGACGGAACCTGTTTGGGAAGAAGAGCTGTGCTGTTGGAGGGGAAATGTGCAGTTCCATGTGGTGGGGAAAGCTGCTCATGTCAGATCATATCAATATAATACAAAGTACTTGATGTTGCAAATATGAGCATTTCTCTGTTTTAAGAGTAGATCATGATTTTAGAGTTTATTTTTCACGGGCAGAGATTAACTTAGTTCCTTTTCCAAGTCCAATTCTTTGAATGAATAAATTTGACATTTTCGAATTCATTCATTCTAGATTGAGAAAAAAAAAAATTATATTCAGAGGAAATCACAGGTTTTGAATTGTTAGTGTTTTATTTTCTTCTTTGATTCCAGGCCTTGTTTAAGGATTTATGTCATCAAAAGAGGCCTATAAAATACTGTGGGTCACCTAATTGTTCAGTTCTGATTCTCAATGACACGTCCTTTCAAAGCAGCTCCAGATCCTATCTCGTTGGGAGGGTCTGACGTTGTGTTTTTGGGTCAGGGCCCCCTGTGAGGGTGTGAGCTTTGTCCCAAGCTGCAATAAGGAAGGGAATGTTACTTGTTTTGAACTATTGTCATTGCAGTGTTGAAACAGCATCTTGGTCAGGTTTGAACCATCACTTTTTCAAGAGCAACAAAATGTTTCTGCTCTTTTCAATTTTAAGAAAACATACTGTTCCTTTATCCAGACTGTCGCAGCAAGATTACATGTTGTTGTGCCATTTCCTTCAGCCCTGTTTGTATTAAGTAACCTTGACTCACACTGTCACAGCTTGCATATAACAGATGTTAGAAAAGTGAGTTTGCTGTTCAGTTCCACACAGCCGGTAATGGCCACTCCATCCTCTGCCAACCGCTGAGAATTGAGGAGTCGAGATGACAGGGTTGCTGTTTTGTATTGTTCACAGTGCTCTCGTTCTAGCAAAGCACAGTGCCAGTCAGAAAGATTGGAAAGGATTTTGATAGTGGCCTTTCGTCCTTAGCAACTCTTCCTCATAGTGACTGGCAACAATGCATCAATATTATATAATTCATTACATGACAAGGACTATCAAATTAGGCCATTTTACCACCCAGCTTTAACACAGAAACACGCACACAGCGCTTGCGTACACACACCCAAAAGTAGTTATTTGGGGCTATTTCCAATAAAATGCTACTTTTTTGTTTTCAATTCCAATTTGGGACCCAGTGAGAAGATAACAACAAAGGTTTACAGTTACTGACAATCACAGCAAACGCTAGTCAAAAGACCAGTGTCCCCAAGCCTAATTAGCTAGTGCCGTGCACTGAAGGAGTGGCTTTTCCGTAACGTGGTTGGCTGCTTGCCTGTCACGCTAGCTAGTTTAGGCTAGCGTAGCGCAATCTGTCTCGGCAGTGCTGCAAAAGTGAGTCAGTGAGTACAGCCTGGCTGTGGGGCCATGTGCTCAGCACCTGCATTGTATGTCACGCCGCCTGAGTGGTGTTTACACACACACACACACACACATGGCCCGGTCCTGCTCTGCGTCCTGCTCTACTTTATTTCACGCAGACAGAGGCCCCACTGCTCCTCTGAGGAAAGAAGGGGGAAGGGAGGGAGTCATGTCTGTCACGTGCGAATGAAACAAAAGCTAATTGTAACCCTGTCTCCCCCTCTTCCCTTGGCGTAGTATGGACGGCGTTGTCGTAGCTGCAGGGCTCTTTCTTTCTGTGTTTAAGGATGGTAAGGACTTAGTAGTGGGTGGATCAATACAGGCTGATACTGAAGAGGTGCTGCCATGCTTTCTCTGGGTTCTTGTCATGTGTTCTGTAGTGTCCATCTGTGGTTCTTGGCCTGGTTATCAGGTACACCGTTTTTATCTAGTCTCACCCTAGCTGTTGCTGTGTGTTCTATGTTCTTGAATGGGGGAGAGGGGCAGCTATCCTTGCTGTCTAGACTGTGATAGTAGTACAGATAGGCAAACACTCTGCGAGGCAATCTTCAAGGACAGTATAGAACAGCCGTACCGATGGAAACTACAGCTAGTATAGCAAGCAGATAGAGGTGTGTTAATGTCTAGACGCAGATAGCTACTAGATGGCATAGTGACTGAGGTGGGGCCATAGTCGTTGTATCAGAGTGAGTTCAGTGGGTCTGGGTGTTTTTGTAGGGCAGTGAGTAGTACATACAGCATCTCTCTCCCTCTCTGTCTGAGTCATAGTACTAGGCATGTACAGCTGTGGCCCACAGAATTCCACCGTATGTTCTCATGAGCATGCTTGCAAAGACTTGCCCCCACACTCGCATTCACATACGACTGTCTCTGTGTTAGTGTTGGCTTTATGCCTGCGTTCTGCAACCGTTGTTATAGCATTGTTTATTTGGTCGCTGATGTATGTTTTTGATGCCTTTTTTAATATTCTACCATGGTACAGCTGGCGCACTGGGACAATGTGCTGCTTATCACCTGACTGGTTTCCAAGGAAACAATGGCGGTTTTCAGCTGTTGCCGTGACAACAAAATGGGGGGATTCCAGTATTTAATTTGTTGACATGAGGAATGCAGACAGGTCTGCGAGTAGAAGGTGGGGCAGGAGGGGTTGGGGGGATCTGATTGGAGCAGAGTGCTGTCGATGAGACAGACACACCTCCCTCTGAGGTCTGTCTAGGATAGGATAAATAGGTGACTCACCACCAGCCAGGCAGGGGAGTCTGCAGCAGTACGCCTTCTACTGGACTGATAGAGCCTTAAACACCAGACTGGCTGTCATAGTTGTTTTAACTGTACTCTGCCCTAACATTTCAATCAAGACAGAATGACACATCTGGTCTTTAGCTCTAGACTGCACATCAGTCTCATCACACACCTTACCTGTCATAGTGTCATCACACACACACACTTCACCTGTCCTATAGGCTGCATAGTGTCATCACACACTTCACCTGTCCTATAGGCTGCATAGTGTCATCACACACTTCACCTGTCCTATAGGCTGCATAGTGTCATCACACACTTCACCTGTCCTATAGGCTGCATAGTGTCATCACACACTTCACCTGTCCTATAGGCTGCATAGTGTCATCACACACTTCACCTGTCCTATAGGCTGCATAGTGTCATCTCACACTTCACATGTCCTATAGGCTGCATAGTGTCATCTCACACTTCACCTGTCCTATAGGCTGCATAGTGTCATCACACACACACCTCCTTTCTGTCCTCAGGGGTGAGGGAGCAGTTCGACTAGACAGGTCATGTATAGTAAGGAATAGGGTTTGTGTGCGTGACAGCAGGGCATCCTATCTAATCCTGACTGAAGACCTGCAATTGGCCTGACATCTATTTATACTTCCATACTGTACAGTAATTGTACAAATGTAGAATTTGTACCTAGCCACACCTACCAGCTACATTATACACAGTTACAGGAAGTCCAGGTCTGTGAGCAAACAGCTTTATGGCTCTGTCATAGATGAGTCCAGCCTTTTGTAGCCTTGTCCTGATTGGCTAGCCGTGATTCTAGTCTTCTTAGCCTCGTTCTGATTGATTGGCTAGTTGTTATTCTAGTCTTCTTAGCCTCCTGACTGGCTAGTCATGATTCCATCGTCTTCTGAACCTAGTCGTAATTGGGCAATACCCTTTGAGGGGGGAGAGTGAAACTTAATGTCTCTGTCTCTCAAAGTCAATATAAAGATTTTGTGTCCATCATGGTGTTCTTCCTAGTTGTTTTTGGTCTCCCAGGCAGACTGACAGATGGTATAATCTCTCTATCCTTGCTGCCCTCCCTCGTACAGACCTGCCCCGCCCACTACAGCCTGTTTTGTCAGGCCTGTGACAGCTGACCAGAAAAGATAAACTAGGTCAGAGAGCCACTGCCCAGCACCTCTCTCTTTCCATGCTCCCTCCCTATATCCAGGTCTCTCTCTGTTCTTCCTTTCACACAGTTGTGCTCCCTTCCCGGTCATGATGCTGTCTGTAATGTTAATGTCTGTGTTGCTTCTGCTCATCCAGTCAAAGGAAGCAACAGACATGGAACTTTTCAGACATGGAAATGGCTTGCACAAGACTTTCTTTTAGACTGCTGCCAGTCCTATGAAATAGTTGTGAGTAATGCTTTCAGAGTAGTACATTAGTGACCATGTGGTTTAAAACGATGGGAGGGGCCCGCATAAGGAGACATGCACACAGTTGATTCTTGTCTAACAACTGTAGTGTCACACTCAGTACTAGTTCGTTTTTCCACCGTGGAATTTCCTGTGATTCTCTGGAATCCCAACGTTTCTGGTCCTGGTACAAGTCTCGGTCATGAATGGCTCCTGTCTGGCCAGGCTTTGTTTTCCTCTGCTAATCTCCCCCTGTTTAGACTCACACACTGCTCGTCCCTCCCTCTGTTTAAATGGCTATATGACACTCCCATAAACATGAATGCAGCAGGAAGCCAGTTGCTCAACTCAACTCAGTCTACCGTGGAAGTGAAGTCGACGCAGTAGTGACTCATAATGACCTTCTGAAGAAACATTATCTAGACAGTACATTATCTATCGACTGTTGTAAACACTCAGGATGTGGCTGTGGTGTCGTTTTGATGGTAATATATGATTGACATAGTTTCTGTGCAGGGAGAGAGAAGGAACTCTTGGTCAGAGCATATAGCCCTGTCTCAATATGGATAGATGAAGTGGAGACCATGGGGTCAGGAAATGGTATTTGTGTTATCATTGGTTGTGTGATGTACTGTAACAAGCAGTATAAAGAATAAACTGATGAGGGGCGGCTTGTTTGTCATGTTGATGAGAAGAGAAAAATGGTTTATGCAAGTGGTCCCCGCAGCTGTTGCTTAAACAGAGGCCTCTATAGCAGATGTTTTTTATTAGAGCTTACTTTAGATGAACGCAAATGGGGAGTTTTATGACAAATGGCATATCATATTTATTATGAAGGGGTAAACTCTGTGTGCACATTGATGACATTTGGAGTAGTCTCCAGCCAAGAGTGAAAATGTGGATGTTGCTGACTATTGAAGAAGTTGTGTGGAACGTGAAACTTCAGTTTAAAGTGATTATTATAATGAAAGCAAGCTTTCTGAAAAATTTGATGTGTGTGAGTTTTAAACTGTACTGAGCCCTCTCCTCTTCCTCTGTGTCTTACAGACATTAAAGCGCAAGGAAAAGGAGTATGAGCATGAGATGGAGAGACTGGCGCGGGAGAAGATTGCTACTCAGCAGCGATTGGCTGAGCTGAAGAACGAGCTGAGCCAATGGATGAATGTCATGGAGATCGACCGTGTTCTCAGACAGACGTTTCAGCCAGAAGACGACCAGGCTTCTACCTCTACTGCCTCAGGTACGCTCAATCAATCCATTAATCAGTCAAATTCATTTAGAAGCAGTTTATAAATAATGACACTAAACAGTTGTCACCAAGTACTTTACAGTAATCATACTTGTAGCGTGTACCTGGGTCTTTCTGTGAACTAGGGTACCAGTGGGGATTTCTTACACAGAACAACAAGTTGCAATTCATTGATGATAATCTGCCTTTTTTTCCCTTCATGTCATTACATTAAACCTCTTGGATGTAAAGTCCCCTGTTTTGGAAACCTGTGTGGTTCTGGTACCGGGTCCTACTGACATTTTCGCTTGTAAATCGATCTATGGACACCATCGTAATAGGATGCATTGAGCGGTAGCCTTGATTCTCGGACACAGGAGTATCTATTTTTTGCCTGTGTGAAGCAGGATGTGATATCTGACACCACTTGAAGCTGGGATGTCCCTCCTACCGTTTCATTCGCTCTTCCAACTGTCCATCAACTCCTGGTGGAACCCGGTCCCACAGCCACTAACAATGTATATTTCTGGAATCCATACATTATAGCGCAGCAGGAGAGTGGTTTGTCGCTGTAGCACATTCCAAGATCGATTTTATAGCCAGTAATCTAAAATAATGAATAGATTTTAAACACAATTCTTTCTGTTTGTCGTAGACGGACAAGATTAATATGAGCTGAAAGGCGTGTTCCTAACGAGTACCCGGAAGCCAAGCTAGAGCTCTGTGCGACTTTCACAGAGATGGGGGCGAACCTTTTGATCGAGAGACCTTTAGAAAATATGCCATTTTTTTCTAAGACTTATGTATTTTACAGTTACAAGGTGAAGTCCAATAGTTTGTAATTTGATTATACTATATTTAGAAAGCATACAGTGGGGCAAAAAAGTATTTAGTCAGCCACCAATTGTGCAAGTTCTCCCACTTAAAAAGATGAGAGAGGCCTGTAACTTTCATCATATCATATCACTTAAACTATGACAGACAAAATGAGGAAAAAAAATCCAGAAAATCACATTGACACCTGTCCACAACCTCAAATAGTCACACTCCAAACTCCACTATGGCCAAGACCAAAGAGCTGTCAAAGGACACCAGAAACAAAATTGTAGACCTGCACCAGGCTGGGAAGACTGAATCTGCAATGGGTAAGCAGCTTGGTTTGAAAAAATCAACTGTGGGAGCAATTATTAGGAAATGGAAGACATACAAGACCACTGATAATCTCCCTCGATCTGGGGCTCCACGCAAGATCTCACCCCATGGGGTCAAAATGATCACAAGAACAGTGAGCAAAAATCCCAGAACCACACGGGGGGCCCTAGTGAATGACCTGCAGAGAGATGGGACCAAAGTAACAAAGCCTACCATCAGTAACATACCAGGGACTCAAATCCTGCAGTGCCAGATGTGTCCCCCTGCTTAAGCCAGTACATGTCCAGGCCCGTCTGAAGTTTTCTAGAGAGCATTTGGATGATCCAGAAGAAGATTGGGAGAATGTCATATGGTCAGATGAAACCAAAATATAACTTTTTGGTAAAAACTAAACTCGTCGTGTTTGGAGGACAAAGAATGCGGAGTTGCATCCAAAGAACACCATACCTACTGTGAAGCATGGGGGTGGAAACATCATGCTTTGGGGATGTTTTTCTGCAAAGGGACCAGGACGACTGATCCGTGAAAAGGAAAGAATGAATGGGGCCATGTATCATGAGATTTTGAGTGAAAACCTCCTTCCATCAGCAAGGGCATTGAAGATGAAACGTGGCTGGGTCTTTCAGCATGACAATGATCTCAAACACACCGCCCGGGCAATGAAGTAGTGGCTTCATAAGAAACATTTCAAGGTCCTGGAGTGGCCTAGCCAGTCTCCAGATCTCAACCCCATAGAAAATCTTTGGAGGGAGTTGAAAGTCCGTGTTGCCCAGCAACAGCCCCAAAACATCACTGCTCTAGAGGAGATCTGTATGGAGGAATGGGCCAAAATACCAGCATGTGAAAACCTTATGAAGACTTACAGAAAACGTTTGACCTCTGTCATTGCCAACAAAGGGTATATAACAAAGTATTGAGATCAACTTTTGTTATTGACCAAATACTTATTTTCCAGCATAATTTGAAACTACAATGCCATTTTATACACCACTCCAATGAAACTACAATGCCATTTTATACACCACTCCAATGAAACTACAATGCCATTATTTCAGCAATTTATGGCAGTGCAAGTTGTCATTATCATATATTAATCAGTTAAATTAGACATTGAACTTGAGTCCTGGATCTAACTGACAGTTTTTTTTTTTTTCTATTGAGATCTCAGAAATCCAGTAACTACATGACATTTTCTGTCTCCTTATGTTACGGGGTGAAAACAGTTTTCATGGGTGCACAAATCCAAAAGAACGTAAGCATTGCAAAATGTAATGCTTCTAACTGAAAGGGTCACCTTGATACTGTCATTAACGTGGTTCTTCAATAATTATGCATAATACTTGTTGGATACGAATTTGGTGTCCAGCTGATTTCTTACGCTGATATTTTCACACATCTGATCCGGGAAGGACATTTCCAAAAGACAGTCAAGTGATTAACAGCTTTTGCACACACCAAGTGCTACAGTAAAGGTGTTTGTGATGAATGTCCAGAATATTTTTGTCTCAGGCGATATGCCATTGAAGACCGTTGTGCCTGGATCCACATTGGATCTGATATCCGTAGCGAATTGATGTTGATCGTTTGTTGTCTGCTTGATTTACAGCAGGGTCTCGTTAGATTTAAAAGAGGAAGCATCAAGGTAATGAGTTTGTCCAATCCCAGGCACAAAAACTGTCTACTGTGCGCAATTGTGTAGGATGGCCTATTGTGCAACACCCAACACTATTCCTATGAATTATTCTGGATATAATGATGACAAATTACATAGCTTAGTGGGCTTATTCATAATTTAGTCTGGTAATGAAATGACGTGTTTCATTTTCCATGTTAAACAATACAAGGGGCTTGAAGTAGACTACATGAACTTGGCTTTCCATACAAATCCTTCCATTAAAAACAACACATGTCTGGGATTGAAATGGTGAGATTTAGTTCTATTGCTATTCATGGTTTGTGTCGGCCACATTGGTTACATATATAAAAACATCGCTATGCATCCAATCTATTTAGACAGGTAATAATAATATCAAGGCCTAAAAATGCATTATTGGTAATGGCTTACTTTATGAATGGGGAGGGGTTCTATATTAGGCACTATGTACAATTTATATAAATTGTATAACATTGATGTCCTTCACAATTCCAGTGCTTGGAAAAAGTCCCTGAAAGTCTTGACTTTAAGCAGGGTTCATTAGCAAGTTAAAGGATGTATAGTCCTGTTGTTGTATAGCTGGAGTTATGTGCCAATTTGCATATTCACTTTCATTCCTCTAAGTACACGTGGAACTAAGTACACGTGGAACTTCATGAAAATCATTTTTGTTTCCCCCCCATTATTTATAGTAAGACCCATCTACACTTGTTTCTACACAGTGTTATAAGAATGTACAAAGCGATGAAATCTGAGATGTAATTTGCTTTTACAATCAAAGGTAAAGTTATTAACGTGTTCTTTCTGTGTCCCAGAGGGTGAAGACGACATGGATGAAGAGAATGTTCCGGCAGCACCGAAAGCCTTACCCACCATGCCTCAACAAGCCATACAGCCTGAGTTGTGCAAGACTGTGACCCCCACTCCCATAACCCCCACTACCTCCAACCTCACCCAACACATCTCCAGCCAACACAAGGCCCAAACACACCCCCAGCTTCACCCCCACCTGCTGTCAGCCCTGCCTGTCTCAGCTACGTTCTCCACCCCAACATCCAGCATCACCACCACCCCTATCCAGGCCCTCCTATCGGCCCACACACACATCGTAACCTCCCCTAGCACCCTCTTCCCTGCCCACACACACATCGTAACCTCTCCTAGCACCCTCTTCCCGGCCCACACACACATCGTAACCTCCCCTAGCACCCTCTTCCCGGCTCACACACACATGGTAAAGGCCCCCAGCCTGCAGCCCACGGTCATCGCCCACGGCTCGGCTTCCCACGCCTCCGTCATCCAGGCCGTCAACCACGTCATCCAGGCCCAGACTTCATCTGGAGGAGCCAAGCACCTCACCCACCTAGCCCCCTCCTCCACAGCCTCCATGCAGCTGGCCCCAGGGCACCACCAGCCCATCGGACACATCACCGTCCACCCTGTTACCCACCTGGGCCAGCACCATCTACCCACCATCTACCCCCAACCTGTGGCTGTCACCCAGCCAGCCATGGTGGGCCACATCACCCATACCATCACCCATGCTCAGGTCAATGGTACTGTCCCCAACCAGGGCACAACCACCATCATGGGAAAGCAGATGGGAGTTGGTGCCCAGGTGGTGGCACATCACCCACAGCTGCTGAACCCTGTAACTATGGTGACCATGCCCTCATTCCCCGTTAGCACTTTGAAGCTAGCCTGATTTCTGAACCAGGCCAGAGCCATCCTGAAGCTAGCCTGAGAACCAAGGACATGAACAGGCCACACCCACCCTGAGGTGGCCAGAGTCAGACCTGGAGACCATCTGCCTCAGAGCAGACCAGCCGGACAGGAGCCAGCCCAGACTCCGAGCCCAAGGCAGGCCCAGAGCGAGGCAGGCACCAGGACTACTGTACTGACAAACAAATGGAAAAGTCTTCATACTGAACGCAGTTCCTATATTCACTGATGAATCACAAGCTGCATTATTAACTGAGGCAGTACAGCTGTCTATAAGGAGTAACTCAGAACATTCCAAAAAGAAACCTCTTTATAATGGTTGAGGTAAAAGAGCCAATGTTGTTGTTGTTGGGCTGAGTACGATGTCCAGGAGGATCATCTTGATGTTATTGTACAGGATGCAGTGGAGAGGATCACATTTTATCTGGCCCTCAGTGTTCATATCTGCAGAAGCAAAACAGCAGCTAAGAGTGAGAGAAGGGAGTCCTCGAATGTTGAATGCAGTCAGACCTGCATATATTCACTCCAGATCGGTTTTATATTTCTGCTACATGTATTCCGCAGCCAAGAGTATTTAAAAACCACACTACAAATGACTGATGGTGCCACTATCAAGCACCAAGGTATTAGATTTAACTGAAGTCTACCACTAATGCCAGGGCATACATCTACCAATCATCTGAGTGCTGATCTACGATCTGTCCATATAATCTTATTCATTATGATTTAAAAGGCTAAACTGATTCTAGACAAGCACTCTGAGGCGCTTTGTGGATACGGACCCTGATGTGACCATTCAGAAGGCAAAGCGTCCAATTTCAGAAGGGCTGAATTGGGGTCAGAGAGACAGGCAGTGTGTGATTGGTGGCGTGTCAGCATGGGATCAGTTTGTGTGTGTGCTCTAACAACTAAGCACCATAAAGGACCACATTGAGAATATGATTGCAGGCACCTCCCCCTCTACCCAGGCACATGGCTGTGGAGTCTAACCTAAAACATGGCCTGGCCTAGCCATGCCATGTGCTCCCCTTCCGACTGCAGCACTGTCATATGGCTCCACAGGCTCCCCCTGCTGGTAAAACAGACTATTTTGTAATGACATGTGTGGATGTGGCCCAAGCAGGAATCCAACCCAAAATGTCAGCATTCCCACCATGCACATGTGAACGTGATGACTTTTCATGAAACTGAACAACCACTCAATTTAGCACAGGATGAAAATGACAATACTCAAGTGACTACATATTGCCTCATTTGTTTTACTAATAGCAGGAACCAGCAGAGCAGGCACAAGCACTGCAAATCGTTCCTGGAGTGTATATATATATATATATGTGTAATATAGTGAGGAATGTCTTGTTTATTGATTGTGTTGCAGCAGTGAACTTGTTAAAACAAAGGCCTTTGGCAGTGTCATGGTAGAGAACTTAAATGAGGCAGTTTGGGGTTAAACGACATTGTAGGGCAGTCACCTACGAAGCTCTGACATCTTTCTCCACCAACCATATTTTCTGGTATGCCTGGTCATAACGTATCTAGATTCTCAATGTTTGCCTTCCACTACACTATTATGACAACCTGTGTAGCCAACATTCAACTTTTAACTTCTAGCACTTTGATCTGCTACTTAACCACAATTAAACTGGTTTACAAATGGTGTCCCTCTTCACTTAATCTGAATGTTTGTGGGAACAGTGGACATGGTAGGAGTCTTCATATTTATGAAAAATTGAATGAATTGTGTGTAAGATTTCTGTTGCATGGAGATTGATTTGGGTTCATAGATTTTTATGCTAGCCGTTTTCTGGGATAACATTGTTTTCCCTTTGGGTAGTTCTATATTGCCTGTACATTTTGGGTTGCGTTTAGATCGTATTGTCCATTATGTGAAAAACATGATTAAGATTCTTACATTTTTAAAAAACTTCTTTCTTTTCCCTCGTTAGCAGAGCCCATATTCACAGTAAATGCTGCATATGTCGGATTAATTGGCGCATTGTCCAAATCTGAGATTGAAATGAATCCCGGCCAAAGTTATTTATCTAATAAATATTCCAAAAAGGACATTCTTGTAAAACAAAAATGGGGGAAAATGTCCTGTCCTTGCGATTTTGGACTGGGTCTCTAGGTGAATCTAAGCATTGATGGCGGGGAGGAGGGTAAATAAAAAATATAATCAATGTTGCTTACAGAGAGAAATACACATCTGAAATATTTTATTCTCATTGAAACAATTTTTCTGGCATATTTTCATACAATCCAAAACATGTATCTCATGACTTGTTCCTTGTGAATGACCTCATATTTGCACCCGAGGAAAATAAATAAACTATTCATCTTATAACAACTTGTTTAAAGCCAAAATTATTGTGGGGACACGTGGAAGTTGAAAACGCCTAAATAATAATTACATGATTTCTTGTTTTGACTGCATAATAAAACCATCCACTCAAACATATGTACTTCACAAGAGTAGGTGTATACTTACTGTCCACAATCAACATCAAGTCTACGGAGTACATCAACCCATGAATGAAGGCTTGCTATGTCAGACACTTCTAGAAGATACGAGGCGATCCGGTCATTCTCTAACCCCTGACATCCGGCAGAATTAAGGGGCTTGTCCTGTCTGCTTGGTCCCCAGGCCAGCGTCTCTTGACTGGCACTTAAGTAGCTCAAGCCTGCTCTTTTCTCCTTTTGGGTCGTGTTCAGTAAAAAAAATGTAATAATTCTACGGGGAGTTACTGCCTGAACTTGTCCATTCGGGCGGGGATTCAGTCCGATCTCGGGTTTTAAAAAGGCAATGTCCCCCACGTTTGCTGAGATCCTATCACGTAAATGTGCATGTCAGCTCAATCTGAAATTGCCTTTAAAAGTCACAATGTCTATAATCGTATTGAATCCCATTCTAAGAACACACATTTTGGTTTTTGCTGCAAAAAGTTTTAACAAGATCCTGAACACGACCCTGGAGAGCTGCAAGTCAACAATATTCCAGGAAACTCAATCTATCATTACAGATATCAGAACTGTAAGTAGTGGGTTTCCTTTGTCAGTTAAATACAAGAACAAACAACCCAGATTTGAGCATGCTAGAACTGGAAACATGAAGGAAACGAATTAGCCCTATTAACATACATTTGTCCAAAAACACACAACACTACTTCAGTAACATTTGTCATTCATTCCACAACAAGGAATTTCTTGCTATTCTGTGTAGCAATGCAAATAAAATAATTACAAGTGATAGATGCAATCCTGTAATAGTAAAAAAAAAGATGCCCATCTACAGTATTGACCTTTTAAAAATGCTCTTGGGAAAAAATTGTGCATGACAAAAAAATACAAATCTGGCAGGCCAACCTCCCTCAAACCATACCTTGTCTAGGTTGGTTAAGACCACACATCTAAACTCGTTACAATATAAACTTTCAAACACCTAGCAGAGGGACAGGACAACACATGCTCTACAGTCTATCCCTTAACCAATGTCAGGGGTTAGAGTTCACTAAGGAGAAACATCAAGGAACATTAGTGACAAAACTGGAAGGCAAAAAGTTATCTTTTGACAAGACCACATATAAACTATGGGTGGAAGGCAGGCAGGCAGGACCCGGCCATAACCCTGTAAGGACAAGCAGGTGGTTAGGTCTGTGCTGTCCAGACCGGTGTTGTGCTCTAGCAATGGCACCTGACAGGGGTGCCCGTTATTACCGTTAGAGTTTCCACAACAGGTGTGGAGATGCAAAGCTTCCATGTTGTTGGAAGAAGAAACTTCTCACCATGCCAACTCCTGTCTGTAAAATGCCTCATGCCTGGTCTTGGATCAGTCTCTGATAGTGAGGGTTATTGACTAAATGAGGAGTGGTGGCAGTTGGGGTTGGATGAGCTGGAGCAGACAATGTTTGTGGACTAGAGTAGAGTGGTACTAGGGGTGCCCACCCTAGTAGTGGAAAGAAGGGGCCTATATTTACACAGGGGAAAGGGGTTCTAGTAGTAGCCTTGGTTAATAGGCCTCCTTCTGCGTGTGCATCTGTTCCTGGATCTTTGTGAGCATCTCTTGCATTCGCCGCAACTGTAGAGAGAAGAGGCCATTGTCAGTCAAACACACTCGACATGCAGCAATACAAAACACCACAGAAGGAAGTGGGGACTGAGGAGATGCTCACAGGGTTTAGAACCTCATACCAACGTATTACTTCCATGTGAGTGCACCAATAACCAAGAGCTACCAATCACAACAAAGCCAGCTATGTGACAACAGATCAATAGGATTCCCCATACCAGACTATCAGATTGTTAAGTCATATTGATGGATTCCTATAATGCTAAACATTACTTTCACATTTGCACAGATCTGACCGTCTCAGAACACTACAAATGCTGAAGTAGTGATTGCCAACATTTCATGGCTGCAATGTAGGTGGCCTGGAACACAACCATTACTTCCACATGACTGCACCAATAACCAAGCGGTATCCAATCACAACCAAGCCAAAAGTGCTGACAGATAACTGATCGATACGATTTGCCACCCCAGTCTATTCTGTCTTCAAACCATGTGACCCGATGATGGATGCGTGTGTTAATTCATGTATACAGTCCAGGTGGCCTGGAACACACCCATTACTTCTACGTCACTGCACCAATGACCAAGCCCTATCCTATGACCACCAAGCCAGTGGAGAACAACTGATTGATACGATTTGGCACCCCATTCGCTCTGTCTGGAGACCACGTAAACGAGCCTGGTGACTGTGTATGTTCAGTCAAGTACACACATTCATTTCCGTAATTACTACATGTAAAGCCTGTTAATTCAATACTGTGATATGCAGTATGAGTGAGAAAGATATGGTGCTTGCAGACACACATTTGCCCTGCATAGCATCCCCCCCAATCCCACACACATATCAAAATAGGATGAAATTATGGCGACAGTTTTGTGTTCACAACGTTTAAACAATGGAAAGGGTTACATACCAAAAATGAGGAAAAAAACTGAAAATAATGTATAATTATTTTAATGGCTCATGTCATTCAGGGGGGAATCTACCTTGATTTTTGCGTAAATGATGCACTGATATCAATGGAAGAGCTGCGCCAAAACTCAAGTTGCGCACGTGGGTCACAGGGTATTGTATTCGAAATCTCAGGTTAGGGCATTTTTGTTGAGGTAGTGTTAACCTTAAAGAACTTCATCAGCTTTTAATCATAAAACAAATAACATAAATCAATAATTATATGAAATTGGCACCATGGTGCATTCGGACAGGGACAAACTCAAACAGGGAGAAGAGAACCAGGGCTTCTTTCCATCTACAACACTACTCTACCCAGGCAATGTGACCTGGCATATTATATTCTACAGCCAGACCTGGGTTCAAATAGTATTTGAATATAAAACATTATTTGTACTCAGATCTAGTCTAGTCTTCTCCTACAGTTCATGTGCATTACAGGGCTGGGTGCTGTTGTAGGGGCCGACTGTCACCCCTAACCCCTGACCCTTCCTCAAACCAGACCACAATCCCACCACCTGACTGGGGTCTTCAGGGGCACCTGCATGTATGGATGGAATGTATATACTGTATGACTGACAGCCTGGAGGACTCAGGAGGCCTCAGGTTCAGCCCCTGGATCTAGGCCTGGGTCAGAGTGGGGTTCTAGAGTTGGGTCTGAGTGTCGTCGTGGTACCTCTTCGTCTTTCTCTCGGATCAGCTTCTCCGTCTCGGTGTCTGTGGTACTTGGTATCACAGGGATGGGGAAGTCTGTGCCGCTCTCCCTGGTCAGTTTACTACGGGAGTAGAGTAGAGTGGAGAAGACAATATGGTTAACAGTATGTGGGTGTATATGTTGTTAGAGTTTGTGACTATATGTTAGTGTGAATTGTACTTGAGCTACATTATGTATGTATAGGAGTAACAATATGTGCAGCCTTAAGATACCTGATCGAAGCTATAAACAACATATGACTGGCAGTGTGTGTGTGTCCGTACTTGCGGTTGCGTTCCTTCACCACCATGCGGGTCATGCTCTGAATGCAGTGAGCCCTGTAGTTCTCATAGTGGGTCTCCCGTGTCACATCCTTCAGGTCCTGCATGTGTGTCCTCACCAACATGTTCCTCAGCTTCACAAAGTCACAGTGCGCCGAGTTCTCCACTGTCAAGAGTAACAGAGTGTTAGGTTAGGGCAGTGTTTCCCTAAACCTCTCATGTCCACATCCCGGTTCAACCCTAAACCTGTTCTTCAACTACCCTAACCGTAGTCTACAACCACTACCCTAGTCTACAACCACTACCCTAGTCTACAACCACTACCCTAGTCTACAACCACTATCATAACCCCAGTCTACAACCACTGCCCCAGTCTCCAACCACTACCATAACCCCAGTCTCCAACCACTACCATAACCCCAGTCTCCAACCACTACCATAACCCCAGTCTCCAACCACTACCATAACCCCAGTCTCCAACCACTACCATAACCCCAGTCTCCAACCACTACCCCAGTCTCCAACCACTACCCCAGTCTCCAACCACTACCCCAGTCTCCAACCACTACCCCAGTCTCCAACCACTACCCCAGTCTCCAACCACTACCCCAGTCTCCAACCACTACCCCAGTCTCCAACCACTACCCCAGTCTCCAACCACTACCCCAGTCTCCAACCACTACCCCAGTCTCCAACCACTACCCCAGTCTCCAACCACTACCCCAGTCTCCAACCACTACCCCAGTCTCCAACCACTACCCCAGTCTCCAACCACTACCCCAGTCTCCAACCACTACCCCAGTCTCCAACCACTACCCCAGTCTCCAACCACTACCCCAGTCTCCAACCACTACCCCAGTCTCCAACCACTACCCCAGTCTCCAACCACTACCCCAGTCTCCAACCACTACCCCAGTCTCCAACCACTACCCCAGTCTCCAACCACTACCCCAGTCTCCAACCACTACCCCAGTCTCCAACCACTACCCTAGTCTACAACCACTACCCTAGTCTACAACCACTACCCCAGTCTACAACCACTACCCCAGTCTACAACCACTACCCCAGTCTACAACCACTACCCCAGTCTACAACCACTACCCTAGTCTACAACTACTACCCTAACCCTAGTCTACAACCACTACCCTAACCTACAACCACTACCCTAACCATAGTCTACAACCACTACCCTAACCATAGTCTACAACCACTACCCCAGTCTACAACCACTACCCCAGTCTACAACCACTACCCCAGTCTACAACCACTACCCCAGTCTACAACCACTACCCTAACCCTAGCTTCATGTCCACATCCCAGTTCAACCCTAACATAATAAGACCCCGACACACAATAACTAAATAATGATGGTGTTACCTTCCACGATGCCCCAGGGATAAAGACGACCCCGGACCCTCTTCCCTTTGGCCTCCACCACCGTGTTGCTGCCGATCACCGCAAACGGTATACTGTCCTGGAGGAGGGAGACAGGGGTAGGGAGAGAGAGCAGGAGAGGTGAATATGAATGAAGTGAATAAAGTACAAAGAGGGAGGAATATATCTGTGGTTATGATGAGGTAATGCAGTCAGTGGAAAATGCTGCATTGCAGATCTACCCATTTCTCCATCTCTCTCTCCCCCCTACTTTGAATGGACAGAGCAGACCGTCAGGGCACTTGAGGTCACAGACAAGGTTCTATGAGGGGGAGAGACTGAGACACCATTTATCTACCAAAACAACATTCTGGCCTGTCCTGGCTACACAGACACAGCCTGCCCTCTAATGCACAGGTGCACACAGAGATGAATAGAATTCACAAACAGATGACTTTAAGGCTGTGTGCTCAATAATAACATGGTTACGGACATCTGTAATCTGGGTTTCCTAACCCTGCATTCCTGTACTGCAGACAGGTTGTTTATGATGACTAGGTTGCCATACTTCCTCAACTAGTGATGTGAGGTTTGGATAAATGTGGTTCACCTTGAGCTCCTGATCCTGCTGTTTGAAGTCCTCATCCTCATCAGAGTCACAGTCTGGGAACTGGTAGATCTTAATCCCATACTGCTGGATCTCCTCTCGGATCTACAGGAAGATGGAGGGACAGAGAGAAGAGGATTCAACTACTGTTTCAAATCCTGTGATTGAGGATGGACAAAAGAACAAGGAGCAAAAACAAATCCATCAAAACAGCCACCTGGAAATAAAAATATATGTTTCAGAAATTTGCTGAAACCAATGTCCACCGTCCATTTCTTATTTGTACAGAGCCATGGTATTCAGACAAGCAGACACAGATAGAAAAGCCAGTTAGAGAGTGGCTTACCTTGAATTTCTTTTTCTTGACCTCAGTGGGTGTGAGTGTATCTGCCTTGGCCAGGATTGGCACAATGTTGACCTTCTCATGAAGGGCCTTCATAAACTCCACATCCAGAGGCCTCAGGCTGAGACAGATACAAGACATGACATACATTTTTAGTGATTTCGCAGAGTAAGTTACCAGAGCAACTTAGAATTAGGGACAACAAGTCAGCACTGAGAAAACCAAAAAACACACTGTACATGTGGAAACATGGGCATAGACAACACTGACAAAATGTGGATATGGTTAAGAGATAATTGCGGTAATCCTCATAAACCATATTTTCAAGGATTGTAGTAGTATCTAATATTGGTCAGCAGAGGGAGTTGTTTCCTTATAACAGGTTTGCAGCAGTGCTTAAGCGCTAATGATGGTGCTCAAGATTTTTCCTTTCAATGAACACAGTGGTGTAAAACAGACGGTAAGCTCAGACAAAAGTACTGCATCAGCATTTACACCGACAATTGGAGAGAAAGTTCAGTACTGCAGCATCTGCCCCTCAAAATGGATAGAACGTTTAGCACTGCACCAGATGCACATTTCCCTGGAGGCAGCAGAGCAGGGTGGTTCTAGATTCCACGAAAACCACAATGCATTTAGAATGCATGGAACATGGTGCAAACCAACATGGTGCATAGTGGAAACCCTCTCGGTGGTAGTGAAGGAAGGAAGGTAGAAGGGGAAAATAAACAATTCTAAGAGTATTGAGACACAGCCAATATGTCGGTCTCAATAGAAGGACTCCATTTAAAGAGTATTGAGACAGAGACAACATGTCATAGCTGACGTACCCGTGTCCGAAGGGAGAGATGAAGTAGAGGCAGCAGTGAACTCTGTTATCTTGGATGTTCTTCCTGTTCAGTCCACTCTCGTCCCTGAAGTACTGCTCAAACTGCTGGTCAATGTAGTCCGCCACTGACTTCCAGCTAGGGCGGTGGGGGAGACACAGAGACACACCAGCACTGAGGCAATGCAGACAGTCATTCCCCTACTGTACACTGAGCTATACTGCAACTGAACCTCAAACTGCTTCATGTAACAATACAAAGCCTAATAGCAATAAAAGTTTGACGACTGTATTGAAGACTACCGCGTATATCCAAAGGTTAAGATCAACTCAATACCTCAAACTTACTCAGCTCTGCCTTAGGATCATAATAGGAGTTGAGTTGTTTCATGTTTTCCTGACACCAAAGAAGAGTCCTATGAAGGAAGGATGTTTGACATATACCATTCAGTGTTATTGACAGCGTCTCCAAAGCCAGGGGTGTCTACGATGGTGAGCTTCAGCTTGACGCCCTTCTCCTCAATGTCCACTGTGTGTTTAGTGATCTCCACTGTCTGAGTGATCCGCTCTGGGGTTAAAACACACATTTCCTTAGCAGCTGGCCATTTATATCATTCATTCAGAAGATGAGACACCAAAATGGCCACCTTACCCTCAGCGTTGAGTAGTTTCCTGTCCTTGTAGAGGTCTGTGAGGAAGAGGCTGTTGACCAGGGTGGACTTGCCCAGACCAGACTCCCCTGCTACCATCAGGGTGAAGTCAAAGCCCTTCTTGACAGACTTACGGTGCACCTGGTTTGGCAGTGTGGCAAAGCCCACATAGTCCTTGTCTTGGTCCTGTGAAAGCAAAAGAAACAGACGCCTATTTAAACACGGCGCTCACCTCTGGTGGCGGCACATTTGCGAGTTCTAATCATTCTAAATAAAAAGGCAACACCTACCACACATAAATACATGTCTTCAAACCTAAAGCCATTTCAACAGATGTAGGGTATTGAATGAAGCCATTGTCAACACACCAGAACACACTGCCATCTTTGACCAACATCAGTTTCAAAGCGAAATCCACAAACTGAGTAATCTGCCAGACACACAACCAAAGTTTCCAAGTAAACATCACTGGAAATGGCCTGAACCTGCTGCTAGTGCTCCTCTGAGGCTAAAGCACAGCCTCTTTGGACTGGAGAGCTGATAACCCAACCCACATTGCCCATAGTGTTGCCTCTGGTCTCTACACCCTAAACGGTCCCCCTGGCCTGAAGTTTACCTCTGGAAAGTCGTAGGGATCAAAGCGGCCCCAGGGGCTCTTGGGCCTGGTGGGACTGAGGGGAGACTGCATGTCATAGTGATCCACCATCCCACATCCACCCAACTGCAGCCTCCCTACGCCCTGGTTGTCTGACTGGGCCCTGCCACCCGCCGTGGGGGGCCGCAAAAAGGTGGGCGTCCCGGGGGTGTCGCCACCCTCTGCCTCCCTGTCCACCGGGTGGAAGTGCTCATGGTCGGGGCTGTGCTCATAGCCGCCCAGAGGCGGGTGAGGGTGGTCCACGCTGTGGTGGGGGTCTTGTTGCATGATGTTCTCCAACTCAGAGTCTTCAGAATCATCCTTGTAATGGCTTGAGTGCTAAGGGGGAGGGGCCAGGGAGCAGTGCAGGTGGGTGGGAGAGGTGATGCAGAGAAGAATGGATGGAGAGAAGTAAAGGTTGGAGCAGGAGGGAGGGTTAATATAGATCGGAAGGAAAACAAGGAGCAAAGGTAACAGGGGCAACATAAGGATCAACAGGAAAAAAAGAAGAACATGCAGAGTGGTTATAGACACTGAATGTTTTGATGGAGAGAAACAACCTAAGAAATCATTAAGTGCAAGATAGGCCTAGTTCTCTAGGTTTTAGAGAAGATTTACACTAAGAGACAGCGAGGAAAGAAGATATCGACTGACTGATTCACTAGAGAGCACCAGAGAAGCTATGGGAGGAATGCCGAGGAAGAAGAGATCTCGGATGGCCATCAAACTGATAACAAGCACACCCTCTGATTCTGACGCGAGAGAACACTCACTCTGTCCAATACAATATAGAGCGCCAAAAATATAACCTTTTGTGTCCTCTATAGATAACTCATCATTTGAGTATTAGTATTTTATTAGGATCCCCATTAGTTGTTGCTGAAGCAGAAGCTACTTTTCCTGGGGTCCAAACAAAAACATTAATAGACCAGAACAGCTCAAGGACAGAACGACATCATTGACCTTCCTGAACTTGTAGGAAATGGGAGGATACATCTTGTTTAAAGTGTAGTGCTGTGGCAGCTGGCTGTAAAGATTCTCCCTGCTCAGCAGCTTCAGCCTTGGTATGGTGGACTCTGGAGTCTGGGTGGCACCCTATTGTCTGTGGGCCCTGGTCAAAAGTAGTGCACTACATAGGGAATAAGCTGCAATTTGGGACGCAGGCTGGGACATCACAATTCAATAGAAGGTACAGTACTGTAGCCACGTGGATGATAAATAGTGGAGGCAACCATTTAACAGGTTACACAACAAAATATGATGTGATTGAGTAGAGCTAAAGGAAATGAACCTCTAAATGATTAATGAACCCTCTTGATTACTAGAAGACTGCTCAAATGAACTGCTGTGGTATATAGTGTCATACAGCTTCAAACGCAAACAGTCATGAACACACACACCTTCTTATGACATCAACAAGGACTCAAACATGACATCATCTATTCATATGGGTGTGTCACTCAACACATACTGGTAGACAGAGGAAACCTGATAAAAATCTATTGGTGTTAAACTTCAAAATGTCATTTACACAATGACTGATCAATTTGTGGTGATTAGTAACAGCACTCATTTTCAAATCTACCTAAACCTGTCAATCATAACTACATGTTATTTTATTCCCATACCATCTACCTTACCCGATGACAATACCTACTATTCATGACACCAACCAAGGCAGAGCCTCTGTGTGTAGTTGAAACTGTAAAGGGATATCCCTCCCTGGAGTTCTCAGACTAGAGACTAGTGTTCCATCCCAAATGGCACCCTATTCCCTATGGGTCCTGGTCAAAAGAAGTACACTGTATAAAGAATAGGATGCCATTTGGGATGCAGATTGGTGCTCATGTCCTTAGATGCTCAAGTTACCACAGCCACGCATGCCCTTTCTGCCCCAGTTTGTGTAAAGAATCCCCAGCCTGCACCACTATGAATATTACAGTGTATTGAGAAGGCCAAGAGGCTATTTTACATTTACAGTGCAGACGGGAAGTATTCAGACCCCTTGACTTTTGTTACGTTATAGCCTTTTTCAGTCTACACAGAATACCACAATGACAAAGCTAAAACTTTTTTTATTTTTTATTTAAAATAAAAACTTCCATTTGACATTTACATAAGTATTCAGACCCTTTACTCAGTACTTTGTTGAAGCACCTTCGGCAGTGAGTACAAGCCTCAAGTCTTCTTGGGTATGATGCTACAAGCTTGGCACACCTGGATTTGGGGGAGTTTCTCCCATTCTTCTCTGCAGATCCTCTCAAGCTCAGTAGGGTTGGATGGAGAGCGCCGCTGCACAGCTATTTTCAGGTCTCTCCAGAGATGTTCGATCAGGTTCATGTCTGGGATCTGGCTGGGCCACTCAAGGACATTCAGAAATTTGTCCCGAAGCCACTTCTGTGTTGTATTGGCTGTGTGCTTAGGGTCTTTGTCCTGTTGGAAGGTGAAACTTCACCCCAGTCTGAGGTCCTGAGAGCTCTGGAGCAGGTTTTCATCAAGGATCTCTGTACTTTTCTCTGTTTGTCTGTCCCTTGATCCTGACTAGTCTCCCAGTCCCTGCTGCTGAAAAACATCCCCACAGCATGATGCTGCCACCTACATTCTTCACCGTAGGGATGGTGCAAGGTTTCCTCCAGACGTGACGTTTGGCATTCAGGCCAAAGAGTTCAATCTTGGTTTCATCAGACCAGAGAATCTTGTTTCTCATGGAGTCAGAGTCTCAGAGTCGTTTAGGTTCCTTTTGGCAAACTCCAAGCTGGCTGTCTTGTGCCTTTTAGTGAGGAGTGGCGTCGGTCTGGCCAACCTACCATGAAGGAGCGCTGCGGAGATGGATGTCCTTCTGGAAGTTTCTCCCATCTCCACAGAGGAACTCTGGAGCTCTGTCAGAGTGACCATTGGGTTCTTGGTCACCTCCGTGACTAAGGCCCTTCTCCCTCGATTGCCCAGTTTGGCCGGACGGCCAGCTGTAGGAAGAGTCTTGCTGGTTCCAAACTTCTTCCATTTAAGAATGATTGAGGCCACTGTGTACTTGGAACCTACAATACTGCAGATATGTTTTGGTACCATTCCCCAGATCTGTGCCTCAACACAGTCTTGTCTCAGAGCTCTAAGGACAATTCCTTCGACCTCATGGCTTGGTTTTTACTCTGACGTGCACAGTCAACGATGGGACCTTATATAGACAGATGTGTGCCTTTACAAATCATGTCAAATCAATTTAATTTACCACAGGGGGACTCCAATCAAATTGTAGAAACATCTCAAGGATGATCAATGGAAACAGGATGCACCTGAGCTCAATTTTGAGTCTCATAGCAAAGCGTGTGAATACTTATGTAAATAAGGTATGTTTTTTATTTTTAATACATTTGCAAAAATATCTAACAATGTGTTTTCGTTTTGTCATTATGGGGTATTGTGTGTAAATTGATGACGGGGGGAAATGATTTAATACATTTTAGAATAAGGCTGTAACGTAACAAAATGTGGAAAAAGGGAAGGGGTCTGAATACTTTCCGACTGTACATTTTAGTAATTTAGCAGACACTCTTATTCAGAGTGATTTACAGTGCCTTGCGAAAGTATTCGGCCCCCTTGAACTTTGCGACCTTTTGCCACATTTCAGGCTTCAAACATAAAGATATAAAACTGTATTTTTTTGTGAAGAATCAACAACAAGTGGGACACAATCATGAAGTGGAACAACATTTATTGGATATTTCAAACTTTTTTAACAAATCAAAAACTGAAAAATTGGGCGTGCAAAATTATTCAGCCCCCTTAAGTTAATACTTTGTAGCGCCACCTTTTGCTGCGATTACAGCTGTAAGTCGCTTGGGGTATGTCTATCAGTTTTGCACATCGAGAGACTGAAATTTTTTCCCATTCCTCCTTGCAAAACAGCTCGAGCTCAGTGAGGTTGGATGGAGAGCATTTGTGAACAGCAGTTTTCAGTTCTTTCGACAGATTCTCGATTGGATTCAGGTCTGGACTTTGACTTGGCCATTCTAACACCTGGATATGTTTATTTTTGAACCGTTCCATTGTAGATTTTGCTTTATGTTTTGGATCATTGTCTTGTTGGAAGACAAATCTCCGTCCCAGTCTCAGGTCTTTTGCAGACTCCATCAGGTTTTCTTCCAGAATGGTCCTGTATTTGGCTCCATCCATCTTCCCATCAATTTTAACCATCTTCCCTGTCCCTGCTGAAGAAAAGCAGGCCCAAACCATGATGCTGCCACCACCATGTTTGACAGTGGGGATGGTGTGTTCAGCTGTGTTGCTTTTACGCCAAACATAACGTTTTGCATTGTTGCCAAAAAGTTCAATTTTGGTTTCATCTGACCAGAGCACCTTCTTCCACATGTTTGGTGTGTCTCCCAGGTGGCTTGTGGCAAACTTTAAACGACACTTTTTATGGATATCTTTAAGAAATGGCTTTCTTCTTACCACTCTTCCATAAAGGCCAGATTTGTGCAATATACGACTGATTGTTGTCCTATGGACAGAGTCTCCCACCTCAGCTGTAGATCTCTGCAGTTCATCCAGAGTGATCTGGATCTTGGCTGCATCTCTGATCAGTCTTCTCCTTGTATGAGCTGAAAGTTTAGAGGGACGGCCAGGTCTTGGTAGATTTGCAGTGGTCTGATACTCCTTCCATTTCAATATTATCGCTTGCACAGTGCTCCTTGGGATGTTTAAAGCTTGGGAAATCTTTTTGTATCCAAATCCGGCTTTAAACTTCTTCACAACAGTATCTCGGACCTGCCTGGTGTGTTCCTTGTTCTTCATGATGCTCTCTGCACTTTTAACGGACCTCTGAGACTATCACAGTGCAGGTGCATTTATACGGAGACTTGATTACACACAGGTGGATTGTATTTATCAT